>NC_137192.1:3730080-3862580 GCF_960531495.2 Zeus faber
CCACAATCCTAAGTGTAACAGGGAAATCTCTGATTGGTGGAGCTCAGTGTTACCATGGAAAGGTTTGCCGCACTAGCTGATGGCTACATTCAAATCTTCAGCCAGGCATGCAAACGCTGATATTTATATCCAGTGAAATTGTATCTATGAATTAAATTCATACTGAGGGTATGACCCTATATCCCTGTTCTTGCCCGATCTCGAATTTAACAGACCATTCTACATGGCCCCACGCTTCTAAAGTCGAAGAAAATCTCACCATTCAAATGAATTGGTTTAAATATCGTTCTGTGTAGCACGAACAAAAAGTCGGACAATCATGCTTAGGGACATGATTCAATAGATTAATTTTCCTGACTGTGAGCATGAAAAAGCATGAGACCGGGTTGGCTCATTTGCTCTGGAGTTGAATGCACAAGTCTTCATGAATCAACTACTCGCTTTGTTGGGGCTTGACAGGCAAGTCTGTATTTGTGAACAAATTCACAAATCGTTCTGAACAATATACAGTTGGTCTGACATCTCTACATTAGGTTCTTGTCAATCGAATGTGTTTTGAAATATAATACATCAAATTTGAAAAAAGCATTTCATGAAAAAAACAGCGTAGAATGCAAATTCACAAATCAGGCTAGTCAAATGCAATTACTTTTAACGTTTATGCCATAGGAATAAGAAGTTATTAACCACTGAATTTGAATGTCAAACGAATATCCAATGTAATGCTATTTTTACCGTGGTGAAGGACCCTGATTATTTTAAGATAAGTAAGTTATTATTTTGAGAAAGTTTCTCATTATAATGACTTACAGGATCTTTTCTTCACATTGGTGAAAATGGGCTTCCATAGAGACATATACTTGTTACCTGTGTGCAATCAAATTATAGCCTCCGGTGCCACTTTGGAGCACATGCTGTGTTTATTTTAATAAATGCCAGGGTGTGTCCTCTGACTCAAACACACACCCACACGCACACGCGCACACACGCACGCACACACGCACACACTCACACACACACACGTACTGTCATGCACGTACACATCCCATTCTCTTCCTCTGTTACAGATGACAGTAGTCGTTGTGGCAACAGGAAGGAACGGGAGTCAGAGTTCGTCAGAGGGAAAGGCAGAGTTAGTCAGAGTCGGTGGCAAAGGAATTTTCCTCCAGACGTGTCCTTAGGGTGCTGAAGCACGAAAACAACAGCGGTTGTGTGTTTAGACTTTATTGAATCATTCAATTGTTAAACGTTCCCGCAGAGCTGATAAGCTCTTCTAATTCAAATAGACAAATAGGCGTCGTCCGCACAAAGTTACAACCACAACAGATCTTACTGCTTACAGCATGAGAAAAAGCATCTGTTTACATCTGTTTTAGAGACATTTGGTTAGACACAAGGTAAGACATGGAATGTAAATTGACAGTAAATGGATTGTAAATCTAATGAATGAGTTCCAAGTACCTGGAAATTGTGTGAGAAGGTGAGAAGGAGTGAGAGAGAGTGATGAGAAAGAGATGCAGTGGGTTAGCTACAAGATAACGCCATTATCATTGTTCATTTACTAATACAATATCTATAGTTTAATATATATTTAGTATGGTATGTATATCAATATCAGCATTTTCTTGTCATTTGATAAAGCCGTTTTGAGAGCCAGAGTGAGAATGAAGACATTTTTTTCTATAATAATAAAAATACATACTTCCTATAAATGTATATGCAACTTCGGCAACAGAATCTGGTTTCATTGTGCCTGTGAAACCAAACAATATATATATGTTTGTATATATACATACAGTATATAATATACACATAGATATCATAGATATATACGCAAAAAAGCTCAATTCAATTTAATAAGCAAAGTGAATCCCAATACTCTTGCCAAAGTTGTGTAATTAGGACTTGATTGATGTGTTTTGGGTGCTCACTCTACCCCTGACTAACCTAACCTAAATAAGAAGTTGTATGCTCTATTTATGCAAGTGTGAATTCTTAAGTTGAAGAATTACCTTTTCATTGCCAGAAAGGCATCTTTATCGTGATTATCATTGATCACGAGAATGTAGAATATTTTCCTTCATTGGCATCCTGTTGTTAAAAAAGCTCATTCCAAGAAATTTTGGCACATCGATATTTATTGGGTCCTAGTGTTTTAATGGACATTATGAGGCTTTTATGTTTGAATGTGTATTTTACGCAGGCTTGGTCGCAACAGGTTGACCTACTAATGACAACACATCAGCCGACTGAAGTGTAGAATGCAGTAAAGTGCAACTCCGACGATAACCCCCAGGGCCACAGGAGGAGGTTCACATATTGTGCATTACAGGATACGATAACAGTCTGGAACCAATGGAGTGGAGGCTGAGGGTTAAAGTTGAGCATTAAACTAATCAAGCGCATTAAGCTGGAAGTGTGCAAGCATTTGTCTGTGTGGTCTAGGGAGGTCTTCTGTCCCTTAGTTCCATGACTTTGTATTAAGTAAAGCGTTGCAGGACAAAGGCGGACGTAACACTGCTGCATTACCATCTCAGGAGTCAAAACATCAGCCGTTCTTTATGTTTCTGTTACCTTTCTCCGCTGCCGGCGGCTCTATCAATCTACTTGGCAGAAACACAATCGAGATAAACGTGAGTTTAGTCTAATTTCCGACCACTTTTTAGCCTTGTTTGAGCTGAGCATTGAATTAAAACATTAATTAAAAATTAATTAAAAAGTTCTCGAGAAGGGGCTCAACTTAGGCTGGGTATCAAAATTCGAATAAGGTATGATATAAGAACCATATAAATCCCTGGAGGGAAATTCTAGCGTTATAGCAGCAAAAAACAGTGCAGTTGAGAAAGAGATAAAAATTGAAATGAGATAAGAACATATATGTACACATCTATCTTCACAAGTGAACATGAAGTATACTTATGCTAACTAGTAAGCCCAATTTGGGCAAGTGGCAGTAAGTCTACAGTAAGTACAAGTTATAGTATTGTGGTATTACTAATAAAAAGTGGCATACTGTAGTAACAGAGGCACAGAGTAATGGTAGCTGTGAAAAAAGTGACATCCAGTAAAGCAAGCAGTCATAAAATGGCATCCAGTAGTAAAAACAGTCAAGGAGTGGCATACAATGATGATAGTAGTAGTCCATAATAATAGTAGTAATAAGGGTAATAGTACTAATGATCCAAAAATAACAGCAGTCCTAACAAGTAACAGTCTTAACATTCACTTACTTTACCCATACTTTATGGTATTGACCGAATAGAATCGACAACCAAAACGTTCTGTGGCATTTGATATCAATCAAAGCAGTTCATTTCTTGAGAAGATTTCATATGATTATTTTTGGGAGGGGGTAACGTCATGGTGAACAAAGGCTCTCAAGCCGATGGAGCGTTGCCAGGTTAACATGCCTTTTAAGCCTGTGGGTAGAGGGGTCAGTGCCTGACAAGGGGCTACAGCGCCCACGAAAAATAAAACATTTAAAGGCAAAATACAAAGAAGTGAACGACCATAATAACCAGTTGATTTTCAGTGTTAGAAATGTATATGGGTCACATGGAAAGTAGGTGTAAACAGGTGGGCCAAAAAACTGGACATAGGCAACAAACTGGAACTGGGCATTAAGACATGCTGTGTAAACGCAGCAAAAGTGAGATGTACTATGTTAGTGAGACTTCGAACAGTTTGAAGCCTGTGCTGGTCAGTGTGTGTGTGTGTGTGTGTGTGTGTGTGTGGACGTACTGTGTGTATTTTACATCTGGGTCCAAGGGTGAGTGCAATTCACTGCATTAGTGTGTGTGACCGCAGATCGGGCCAAAATTAGGCAGGGTGAGCCGGTTTAGAAAACCTTTCCCCCAATTAGCTGGATAGACTGGGTGTGTGGCGCTCCCCAGGCGGGAGCCTTTTACGTTTAAATTTTGGTCAAACATCTCTATTTGAGCCTTTTTTAAGAACTATTGGCTACTCATAGAATATAAGGATTTTTTAACAGGATCTTTAAAAGGCTGTGTGGGTTCTTGCGGGTTCCACACAGGAACCATGACCATCTTAAGAACCACTTTATTCAGCCGATAGTTTGTGTTCCTCATTTGGTTCTTTGAGATATTAAAAGGTTCTTGATTCTTATTTGAGTTATTGGATGGTGTCTTAGCACCTTTATTCTTTGTTTTATGTTCACAATATACAAGGGGCATGATATCAACTTCTGATTTCTTGAATTGCCATCTGTAAATAAAGTGCAAAAAAAAATATTCTGCTAAATAAATGAGTCTGCTTAAAAAGGTATAAGCCATATCTCAATTTGCATCAATCAAAATGGCTTGATTGATGCAAATTGAAGCTTTTTCAAAGCTGACCAAAGCAGGCTGCCTTGGTCCTCTCAATAAACTTATTTTCACTCTTCTACTTCCAAACTCTGCGTTGCGTAGTCACAACGTGGGCGGCGACTACACCAGTCTGTTATAAATACGAGCTGCGACACACGAGGGAGGTGTGTTCCCTATAAACAGGCGGAAAGTCCACATGTTTTTAATCTCTGAAAAGGACTACCTTCGAGAAAGTAAGTCTATTCTTCTTTTCAAAGTCCGAAACGGGTGTTAATTAAGACTTAAGACTTTGTTTTATGCTGTTAAACCAAATGAATGAAAAAGAAAAATAATTCATGATTCGATCCTCTCTCTGCAGCTTAAAGTTACTATATTCCAACAACTTCACCACGATGGAAACCATGCAGGAGTTGATCCCCTTCGCCCGAGAGATGCTGAGCCAGAAACCCAGCCGCGGCATGGTGAAGGTCTACCTGCTCGGCTCCCTGTTCGCGGTCCTCGGCACGGTGGTGGGGCTGATGGAGACGGTGTGCCAGCCGTTCTGCACATCCTCCGCCGGGGAGCCCATGGATGCCGAGGTGGAAGCTCTGGTGGCCCGGGAGCGGAGGAGGCTTGCGGCGCTGCAGCGCCACAGCAGCAGTAGCGCGGGGTTCCATGAGGTCGAACAGGCTTCTTGTTTGGAAGCGGAGATGGTCGCCGCCAAGGCGAAGACGCGCGGACACGTCCAACGGAATGCTGCCAACAGGCTTTACGCATCGTAAAGTGACTCTTTTTTTAACTTTATTTTTTGGAAACAGCCATTCCTGTATTTGTGTTAAGCGTGTGCTCCTCTGCACACAGTTACGGCCTTTCCCGGTAAGATTGCATCAACCCCCCCCCGAAAGCCAGCCACGTCAAGTGACCGGGAAAAAAGTTTCGAGTGGAATTCTGGGAATTCACCGAACACGGACAATATTTATGGTTTGGCACTTAAACATCTGTTTAATATGCCGCGTGCACAATGCCCGGCAGTGCGCCATCCAGTGGGGGCCTTGTCAGGAGCCTTTTGGGGGTCAGCTTGCACCGCCTCTGCTGCCGAGCCCCTAGGACTGCCACGCCTCTTTGAAGGACGACTTTTGTAGATATGTGCTGTACTACCCCATGCTGTAAATACGAAAATGTTAATAAAGTATTTTATACTCAAAGCCTCTAGCTCCAACTTCTCAAAGTGCTTTTGTTGGCCTTAATGGTGTTCAGATGGGATTGCAAGTCAGTTTGAATAGTTGTTATTGACTCCTATATCCACTTGGCTCACCTATACTTGACTAAATGGGCCTACCTGGGAATATACTCACGACAAAAAAGTGGCATTGGAATCATTCATCGTGCACTTGGAAATTATGCTTCCATCGAAGCACAACAGGGCATAACATGTTTATTTCACAGGCCTACAATAGGGAAAATAATACTTGATTTTCGAGTCGTAAAAGTAGAGTCTTAAACTGCGGTCGAGCCAGCCTCCACTTCGAAAAACACGGTCAAACTAGCCCCCCGCGTTGTTTTGTGGTACCTGTATATCCCAGGCGTTACGGAAAGAGCGTGAAAGGATTGATCTCAAAATAAAAGTGACCATCCGGTGCGGAATTTCACATTCATTCAGTCAGTCACTTTTTGAATGGACAAAAAAACGAAATAAACATACATAACGAAATAAAGAAAAATGAATAATTATTAGATAATAAATAAAAATAACTACCGTCTGCAAATTGTAATGCTGAATTCGGATTAGAATAAAAAAGGAAACAACATTTCCACAGACCAATTGCACTTCAGAATGGTAGTAAAAGAGCTCAGTGTGCCACTCGTACAATATCAAGAAATTCTGATGTTGAGTTTCAAAATGAAAGCCCCTAAATGGAAAATATGCGTGTTGTTGCCTCTGAATTCAGATTCGAATAAAAAGGAAACTTCCTGTTTCCACAGACAAATTCCACTTCAGAAAAATAGTAGACCACCGCAGTGTGTCACTCATACAATATCAAGAAATTCTGATGTTGAATTTCAAACTGAAAGCCCTCTAAAATGTTGTATATGATTTGTGTTACCTCTGATGTCAGATTAGGATTAAAAGGAAACTTCACATTTCCACAGACCAATTCCGCTTTAGAACGATAGCGGACCACCTCATTGTGTCACTCATACAATATCACGAAATTCCGATGTTGAATTCCAAAATGAAAGCCCTCTAAAAAGGCAAATATGAGCAATATTCCCTCTGAATTCAGATTAGAAAAGGAAACCTCCTGTTTCCAGAGACAAATTCCACTTCAGAATGATTGTAGCCCACCTCATTGTGTGACTCACCAATATCAAGAAATTCTGATGTTGAATTTCAAAAGTAAAACCCTCTATAGTATCAAATATGAGATGCGTTCTCTCTGATTTCAGATTTCTATAAAACGGAAACTTCCGGTTTCCACAGGCCAATTCCATTCCAGAATGGAATTTTTCTCAATTTTTAAATGCCCTGTAGACTATAGCCGGACTTGACATTTGCACCTTTAAAAAACAATATTGCATTAAAGATACTACATAGATCCAAAAATGTTAATAAAAACATGAATTTAATGAGAAGTTGTAAACACAAGGCAAAATATAACAATCATAAAATAACACTTTTCAAATACTCACATCTCAAATTTAATAAGTAGCAGAATGTCAATACAACACAATACCAAGTAAAATGTGAACAACACAGAATTACACTTTTCAACTTCAACTAACAAAGGCAAATGAGTATTAAAAATAATAGGATATTTAAATATAGAAATATCCTCGCTGTTTCAGTTATAATTTTATTGTTTTATTTTTCCAGGAAATATTCAGTTTTTCAAGTGGGAAATCGATCTTAGAGTGCAACAATCACTTGCTTAAAGCCTAAAGCTTAAAGCTTAAAGCTTAAAGCTGGTGTTTAAAAAGAGAACAAAAAAACTCACGTCCCTTCACTCATAAAAGGAAATGACTAGATGTTTTGGAAACAAACTTACAGTAGCATCACACTTCAAAACACACATTTTGTTAAAGCAATCTAGAGGTATAGATTAAATACTTGAAACATTAACATTTTGAAAATATGTGGGAACAACTCAATTGTAATGGACAAAACAGCATTACAGATGGTAGCAGAACTAAAAATAAATAGCTTTTACAGTTTTTGATTTCACTTGCAGACTTAACACATATGATTCACTTTAAGGGCACAAGCAGAAGTTCAGCTATTCGCCCTGGCTCGTTCCAGGTCCTCAGTGTCCATGTTGAGACACTGTTCAAGGAACCATCGTTCGCATTTGTCACACTGGATCTATAAAATAACGAGGTGGAAATATCAAAGATGATTCGCAAGGTACTCTCACAAATTTTGTCCTGTCAGTATTTTTGAATAAATGTTGCCCACTATGTATCTACAGTATCTGTTTTCATGTAATTTCTAATAATGAGCCATGAAGAAATCTAGTCAACTGTTAATATGTCAACGTAACTAAATACCCGGCTTCACAGTTCTTCACATTTTTACTGCTTTTCATCTTCAAATTGTGCTTTCACAACACCCAAAAAATGTTACACTCAAAATTTAATGCAATGGAACTAATATGTTATGCAACCTTTATCCCGGTTTAATCCAAGCCCATTTGTCTACACCTCAGCCAAATCATCGGGTTTCTCCATTCCCGCTCTGCTGTCCTGCTTCACATCACTTCTGCCTCTCTGCACCCCGCCCCAGCTAATCATCTATTAGCTTTCCCCATTCACCTACTCACCTGCCACACTTACCTAATAGATCACTTACTATGTGTAACTGTCTGTTGTTATAATTTGCCCGAGTGGTTTACCTGTATGCAATTCCAGCCTTTTTGAACATGTATTACTGCTACTGTCTTGTGATCCTTGCCTGCCCTGTAGATTTTTTTCTTTGCTTGGCTCCTGTTTTAGGTACATTTGCCTGGATTGTTTGGTTTTTCTGGCTTTCACTAACACTGTGTACTAGCTTTTCGATTTTTGGCATAGTAAAGACTGTGTTGAAGACAACTTATTACGTGATAGGTTTAGTTTTCTTTCATGCTAATATTGTCTTTTCTGTGTCATGATTAAGTTCCTGCATTTCTGTATGACATTAAGCTCCGTGCTGAGACATTTTTCATTTAATGTGATAAAAAGATCCCTGTGTGTAAACTCTTTGAGCTACTCAGTCAGGAAGATAGCCTTTGAGAAGCTTTCTTGAACTGACATGCATATTCATTTTACCAGACACCTCACAGTGCTGACAGATATTTCATTCTCAAAGGTATTAGGCAAATGGAACACTAGCATATTGAACTACTGAGAATACTTGATTAGCCCATCCACTGTTTTAGGCTATCCTTAATGTAATAGTACAAAACTTGCTCTGAACGTTTATGTTCAGAAGAGATTTCATGACTGCTGTAAACTCTCTCCACTACGCACTCCACTACGATTTGCAATGGAGCTTAAGTAAATATTATTTTCTTAAATTTTGGAACCTGAGTGAAGATTTCTTCAACAAATATCAATTCTACAATGGTTTTTATCTTATACTGTACCTGTCTGCTGCCTTGTGTGTTTGAGTCTTGACTTTAGTCCTGACAAAGCTGCATATAGGTAGGTATTCCTCCACACCACAGACAAACACTATCCTTACAGTACAAACCTGATCCTTTCAGTATCTGTAGAGCCAATGTTTTTCTCTCTTTAGCCATTTCCGTCATGGATGTCCCAAACTGGATGACTGGAACAGCGGGAAAGGCCTTCGTCACTGCCTTTGCCATCTAAACAAACACAAATATTCAGGACATAATATGTGCCTGACTGTTCCACGGTGCAGCTGTTCTAAGGCATAATTACATCAACCAAAATTCACTCATTTACAATTGCTCTCGTATCTGGTTATTAAATAGCAAAATATAATTGCACAGGTAAAACTGAGTTAACGAATACATGGACTTAATACTTAATTTACAGAAGACAACTGTGAGCTAACCCACCTGAGACTACCATTACATTTTTAGTTATTCAATTAAATTCAAAAGCACTTACCATAATGACAATGACCCTACAGCGATTGCCAACCTGCTGAATTGGATGGGTGAGAACTCCTCCTTTCCATTTTATGTCCACCCACTCTGTTTTGCCACGGCACGTTCCCCTCATTTTCAAGTACCCACTGTATGTGATTTGTGATTAGGTTATTTGTAAAAAAGGAGAGAAAGTTTGCTACATATTATCCAAATTGTAGCTGGGTCCAAGACATGTTCTTAATAATATTACATTGATTGATATTTACCCAATGCACCCCAATAATCTTCTCTAACTCTTCGGTTCTTTCCTAAATCCACGCCAAAGTCCATGCCTTCTCTTTCCCAATCCAACAATCACAAAGGATCCCCTATTACCTACTGAACAACCCTGAATGTAAAAAATTGCAGTATTTATTTTGCTACAATTCAAATACCAATACTTTGTTATATTTATAATGACAGCATAAAATGGGAATGTATAAAGGCAAAATTCAAGCATACTGGCAGTGGATTTGTAATTTGAAAACATAAAGACTTGAGGTAACAACTATATCTCTAAATTCAATAACTGTAAGTGTAGCTATTGGTTTGCAATAGGGTATACCCCACATGTGCATGCTCATCACTGAAAAACATTTCTTTACCACTCTCCTATTGAGAAGGGCCCCACCTACGTCCACACCATGCACAAACAGTAAGTGCTGTGCCAATATCATTCTGCTGCCAGAGAAAAAAAGCCTTTAATTCAGCGCTCCAGCATTTGGGGTTGGTTGGTTTCCTTTTAATTCTAATGTGAATTCAGAGAAAACGCAACTCATAGTCGCTACTTTAGAGGGCTTTTATTTTGAAATCCAATTGGCCTGGGGAAACAGGAAGCTTCCTTTTAATTCTTAATCTGATTTTAGCGGGAACAACGCTCATATTTGCCATTTTTGATGGTTTTAATTTTGAGATTCAACATCACAATTTCTTGATATTGTATGAGTGTCACACGGAGGTGGTCTACTGTCATTCTGAAGTGGACTTGGTATGTGAAAACAGGAAGTTTTCTTTTAATTCATATCTGAAATTAGAGGGAACAACACTCATATTTGCCATTGTAGAGGGCTTTCATTTTGAAATTCAACGTTTCCTTTTAATTCTAAACTGAATTCAGCGTTACAATTTGCATGGTAGTTATTACATTTCTAAGATTATTTTTTATTATTACTTAATAATTACTCACTTTGCTTAATTTAGTTATGTGTGTATGTTTATTTATAATTTTTTTATTCAATCAAATTATTGACTGACTGAATATGAAATTCCGCACCAGATCACGGCTTTAATTTTGAACCATTGAACCATTGAACCATTACCATAATGCCTAGAATGTACAGGTACTGCAAAACAAGGTGAGGGCTAGTTGACCGTGTTTCTCGAAGTAGAGGCTGGCTTGACCTCAGTAGCCTTATACATTAGAGCCTGCCCATCCCCAGGGTAACCACCAGGAGGAGACGTGATCCTCATTGGTGAATGGTGTAGAAGTGAAGCGTCACTATGGGTCATCCACTTTCAGCCAGTCTCAGTCCCAGGCTCAGTCTAAGCTTGTAGGAGCTGATTAATGACCCACACACCTCTCCAATGTTCTTCATTGTCAGGAATATTGTGGTTGGGTCTAGCAACATTAACAAGTGATAAACAAACAAACAGGCTATAGATGGGCAGAACCACTGAGAATTAACGAAGGTTGAAAAAATATATAAACCTGCAAGTTGATTGCAATCTTTTCAAGTAGAAGTACAATTTGATTGAAAGATTAAAAGTTGATAGACCCAGACTTGGCAATCTAGGCAGGTACAGTGATATTTAGGGGCCTATAGGCATAGTTAAAGTATAATAAATACATAGAATACATGTATAAAAAACAACTGACAAGCACACTTCCAAATGCAAATCTATCATGATTGAACCTCGGTTGGAAGCCAGCGGCAACGACGATTGAGGGAAAAATCTGCTCTCAGGTTGTTCATCTACAACAAAATGCAGTGGAGTTCAGCAATCCTAGACACCCAGTGAAGTGTCCCCTCTCTGTGAACCACTGGAAGTGGTTTCAGGGATGCCTGGAGCTTATGTCCTCCCAAGGGAGCACACGTCCAGTTGTCTGACTCGATGAGATATTGCACGTATAATGGGTACCTTGTGGCAGAGATAAACGCACACAAAAGAGGGACAGCTCAAGCCTGAGACAACATGACAGGAGAGGACGCTAAATCTCCTCAGCTGAGAGGACTCTACACTGAAAAGAAAGTACCTCGGGGAGTGCCATCATAAATCTTTATAAACCAGCTCCAAATGGCTTTAGTTGGCAACCTCCAGTATTTCACTGGGTTATCAAGTGGGCACACTCTTTACCTCTTCCTTACTAATGTTTCATTGAATGAGGCCCACCAAACCCTCCAGAAGACTCAACAGTGAGCTCACTATTCCATACTTACTTACAAGCCTCTTCAGTGGCTACCTTCCAACCTCAACCATCATCACCATCATTTTGTTTTGTCCATCTCAGTCTTGGAGTCTCAGAGTACCATGAATAATTTGTTTATCCCTTCTTGCCAATGTCTTGCTATTGTTTTACACAATGATATATCCACCAAAGTGCGCTCTTTGGAGCGCTGAATCACATGCTCAGAACCAGAAGGAGTACAAGGAAAAGTATGTGGAAAAGATCAGTTCAAAATGCACAAGTTGTGAAATCCACTGTGGTTTGTCCAGTTTGTGTGGCCATTGTGTGGTTTATTTAGCCATAGAAATTTTGAGTCCTTAACATAATAAATATCTCTCCCCGAATTTGTCTTTCACTGCCTGATCAAATTACTTAAGTGTAGTTTGGATGGCAAGATTTAGCCACTGAATCAATCTTTTGTTATGTTTAGATTCAATGTGTGTACTTATATCTTCTGGTTCCTAATTGGCTTTTTATTTTTGTTCAATGCATGGTTCCTTTCTCTTATAAGTACTAAGATATTCATAAGTATCACGCAACCGTTGTGAAGATAGCTGAAACATTTTTTTAAAGGAGACTTAAAGGAGGAAATTATGGTGGTCGTCTGGGGGCAAATTTATCATAATTCCATACATACTAAGTCTGATCATCAAATCAGTTATTAACGATAACTTAACGAAATTAACGATAACTAATTTGACCCCAATGAAGACGACCAAGATTTATTTCAAAACATATTTTCAAAACTCTCTGACTCAATTATTATACTGGGAGGGGACTTCAACACAATACTCGATCCAAGTTAAGACCGTTCACAAACCAGAGATAATTACAAGTCCTGGCGTTCATCTGACACTACAAAACAATATGTCAGGGATCTTGCTTTTGGCGATTGTTAACGATCAAATAATCCAACAATAGAGAATACACATATTACTCACCACCCCACAAAAGCTTCTCTAGAATTCACTTTTTTTTTTACATGTAACTCGGTAATGTCCCAAATCACTAATCCTGAAATCCACACTATCGTAATCTCCAATCACGGGCCAATTAGCTTCAGCCTCATTAATGAAACCAACCTGAACCCTCCTGGCAGGTTGCGGTCTAACACCTCACTTCTGAAGGATTTAAAATGTAACCATTTATTTTCCAGAGAATGGACATTCTTTATTGAACTGAATCACTCTCCAGAAATATCAACATCTTGACTCTGGGAAACGGCAAAGGCAGTTCTGAGATATAGTATTATTTCATTCTCCACTCATAAGAAAAAAGGACAAGAATGCCAAAATAAACTACAACAACAACTAAAAGACTTTCATTCCCAACAAGCCCGCTCACCCACTGAGAAAATCCAAAATGAGATCCAGACAATTAGATCTTAACTTAATAATATCATCGATCAAAATTCAATTCTTCATGCAACGAAGACTGAATTATTTTGAATTCAATGACAAATCAGGATCGAGGAGAGAAAAACAGTTATTACAGGATAGGATAACACACACCCCGCAAGACATCAATAAAATATTCAGAGTCTTTTATAATAAGCTATATCACTCCGATGAATGAAATATATCAAACATTAACTCATTCCTTGATGATATTGACCTCCCTAAACTATCCACAAAGCAGGCTACATTAGATCAACCACTTACTCTCGAAGAACTCAGAAAAGCTCTCTTCTCTATGCCCAACAATAAATCACCTGACTCAGATGGCTACAGAGTGGAATTCTATTAACACTTCTGGTCACTTATATCCCCATTATTCATCAGAATGGTTACTGAGATTAAATTAACCTCCACCAGGCCTCCACACATGAATACTGCTCTCATTTCAGTTTTCGGTATTCAATACACCCATAAGTTTAATTTTGATTTAAAGATCATTAGTAAAACACTAACCAACAGAATTGAAAAAAGTAATTTCATTTATAATTCACCAAGATGAAACAGGCTTTATCAAGGGAAGACAATCATCCACCAATATGCACCGGTTATTCAGTCTGACCAGCATATCTCAAAGGAACAACTTAAATATCGTTATTGCTTCTTTAGATGCCGAAAACGCATTTTACAGAGTTAGACATATCTCCTTTCCAGCCAAAGCCAAATTTGGCTTTGGAGAGTCACTTATTCAATGGATCAAAATTCTGTACAACTCACCATCTTTTTCTGTAATCACTAATAGTTACACTTCACAGCATTTCACTCTGCAACGTGGCACAATTCAAGGATGTCCACTCTCCCCTTTACTATTCGCCATCTTTATTGAACCTCTCATGGCGGCCATCCGTCAAAACAGTAATATCATTGACATACAAACAGGAAACTGTGTTCATAAAATCAGTTTATATGCAGATGATATGTTATATTTCCAGAGCCCAATGTGAATGTGAAGTGTTTTCAGCCATTTTCAGCCATCTAAGACTATTCAATAAACTGGACTAAAACCACGGTCTTACCACTCAGTGGGGGGGACTGTAATGCTTTATCCCAGAAACTTCCCATAACCATCACAATGGGCAACGTTAGACACCTTGGTATTGATATTTGCACCAATCTGTCAGATTTGTTTCCCTTTAACTTTACTCCATTGCTCAAATCTATTGAAGAAGACCTCACTGGGTGGAACAACCTACCCATCTCAATACTTGATAGGATAGCAGCACTGAAAATGAATATACTACCAAAAATAAACTATATCTTTCAATGACCCCAGTGCAACCAAGAGTAAATTGGTTTAATAGACTAGACTCTATAATTAATAAATTATATTGGAAACACAAGACATTGAGAATCAAACTAGCGCCACTACAGAAAAACAAAGACTGTGGAGGTCTAGCAGCCCCAAAGCTCAGATACTACTATTTAGCGAACCATCTTCAATATATACTTAAATGGTTACAACCAGAAGTGGGTGCGGATTGCGGGGTTGGGTCTTGGCCCAGTGGTCCATGCACTGCTGGGTTCACCTGCCCCATGGGCCAGGTGGTGGGGCTTGCATGTTATTCTGCGTCCCATGTGGGGGGGCTGGCCTGTCATGCCAGGGCTGGTTGGAATCCGTCTGGTCCTGGGACCAAGGGGGTACATGAGCCTGAGCCTGGCCGGGTGTGTTCGGTGCGGGCTCCCTATGTGGTGTCCTAATGTGGGCAAACTTCCGTCATTGCACCTGGCTGTCCGGGTATCTGTTCTCTGGCGCTCTCGTCGCTGGCAAGCTGGGCTGTGGGTGGGGTCTGCCTCCAGGTTCTGTGGTCTGCATGTGTATTGCCTGGGGCTGATCGGGTGCCTGATGGGAGTGGGGGATTGGGGCACGGTCGAGTCCAGGACGGAGTCCGTGTGGCCGCTGCCCGGCCTGCTGCACCAGGGGTCTGCGGGGCAGGAGGGGTGCGAGTGAGTCAGGTTCGATCTGCTTGGAGGACTTGTAGCCCCACACCCCGCAATTTTAACTGCATTTACCAACAGCACACATTGAGGGTTGGGGTTTTCGGGGTGGCGAGGAGCCGGTGAGCGGGTGTGGTTGGCCACAGGGCGACCGGGTGAGCGAAGCTGAGGGGAATGCCGCCACATGCTTTCCAGGGCCCCTTGGAGGCCGCTTGCCATTATTGGTATGGATTTCAGTGAGGAAGGCAGCTGTCAGCCTTGCTCTCTGGCTTCTCTGTGGTGGGGGCCTTGGCAGGTGGTGGGGCGGTCGGGATTGGCTGACATGGGGGTGTCCTGCGCTACATGGGTGGGCATTTGGGGCTTGTGGCCGAGTGGGGGTTGTGGTATGACCGTTGGTAGGCAAGGGGGCCCCGCCGGCTAACCGTTGGTGGGCATGCATGAGTCTTCTGTGGCTGCAGGGCATAGTGCTCAGGGATTTCCCGTGGTCGTGGAGTGTCTGTATGGCTGCGGGACTCAGGGGTGGATGCAGGGCCTTTTCCGCTGCTTGCAGGCGCTATGATATCATTTCGACGTCATACACCAAAACAAATTGGGACAGGTCCCGTGCACCGGTGGACGGACACACACACACACACACACACACACACACACACACACACACAAAGGTGGCCTCATCACAGGCACACACACACCACCAGCACCTGCCTTGAACACACCTTCCTGATTACATCCCTCTCCTTTTCTTGCTCATTTACTGCCATAGCTATCAAAGGAACAGACCACGTGTCGAATTGTTGTTCCAATTTTCCTGGACTTAATTATTTTTTGTCGATACAGGTTGTGGTCTGATGTTTCTATCTTTACGTTTTTCCAGATACATGATGTTGTGTGGTTCAATGTCTATTTGCCTCACTTAACGACCGAGTTACATTCCTAGGACCAGGTCGTTAAGCGAATTAGTCGATAAGCGAGGACTCGTGTTATTTCACGGTAAGGGCGTGTGGCGATTGCGAACGCTAGTGAAGTGAATACTGACGGACTGCGGGAACGAGACTGAGACTGAGAACAGTGATGCGCGATGAGAGGCTTGATGCTGAGAAGCCGCACATGCAGTGCGCACGCCTCAGTATTGTACACAGCATACAATACAGACTGGTCAGAGAGCTGGTCGTAAGTCCGAGCAGCCGTTAAACAGGTAGGTTGTTGAGTGAGGAGTACCTGTAGTTGTTTATAGACCAAAACATGGTAAAATGATTCTCCAAAGAGGGGGATTGGTGGTGGTCTTGTGTAACAAAAAGCTGTGCTCGTCATCCCACAGGTCGTCCACAGGACAGAGTTGTTACACGCAATTCTTGATGATTAAAGAATGAATAAAGAGTTGCATTACAGGTTGAGAAGTTGAACTCCACGTGCAGACTAACTCTGTCCAAGATGCAATGACATACACATACTCTGTGTTGTATGCCCAGCACAAGTTAAAAAGATTTAAAAAATAAAAACATGCAAAGGGCACTTCTGTGCCTGAGTACCTGACACCCTATGAAGAAAACAATGAGCACACGCTGCCCCTATTCATTCAAAACTTGAACACAATGCGGAATGTTGGTTTGAGAGTCGTGAGAATGCGAACTGTGGCTCCACATGGCAGGAACGTGCTACTCTGGCCGTGACCTCGTATCTGGTCTCTGCCTCGCAGTCTGTGAGTGACTGAGGATTAATTCCTGCATGTGTGTCTTCACACACGCGTGTACAGTTTACAGCGGAGAGAGAGAAAGAGAGAGTGAAAAATGAGAGAGAGAAAGTGAGCATGTTTAGGTAGTAAGTGGCAGCCTAGCAACACAGAGGCTGGAAACTAGCCTATACCATCCTTACCAGGGGGCACAGCACAACTCAATGTCTGCCAAAAGGAGTAAACTAAATACACTTTAGCGTTGAAAAATTAAGAGCATAATGTATAATATACCACAATGGAAATTCAGCATTTTGGACACATTCTGTATTTGCTCGCGGAAACCTCTCTCACAGAGCAGTGACGTAAATGAAAGGGCAAAAGAGCCATGTTGGATTTATTGTCATTTTGGACATGTTCAATTCAAAGACCTCACAGAGAGTAAGAGTTTTAAGGTTAGCAGCGAGTGGATAAGGAATGTTTCAGAGGGTGAACAGCTGTTGTCGCTGGGAGTCTTTAGAGTTTGTAACAGTGTTTGTTTTGTTACCACAGTTGCTTAATCTCAACAAAGAAGTTTTTATTTTGGTCGAAGGTCTGGTCGCAGAGTCACAGATGGACGTTTCTTCTAAGTTCTGATTTTACGGAAGAAGAGGAAGAAAGAAAAAGACCCATCCCATCGCAATTATCGCATTCAAAACCACGCCAAAAAAAGGTTTATAATAGAAGAAAAAAGCAACATAAAACCAAAAAACCTGTTTAAGTGCAAAAAAGGTTTTCTGTATCAATTGCTTGTTTTTGGTATTCCCCATCATCATTTTAAAAGTATTCATTGCAGTCAATGTGTGTGAGACGTTATAAAGTAAAAATGTTGGCCTATGTCTCTCTATGAGTAATGCCAAATAAACAACCGTTAACTATAAATTAACACACACACACACACACACACACACACACACACACACACACAAGCGCACACGCGCACACACTCACACACGCGCACACACACACACACATTAGCAGCAGAAGTCCATTCCATTCTCCATTCACCAAAACATCTCCTAGTACTGGAAATGTCCAGTCCGATTATTAGTGATCAAAGTGTCGATTTCGCTCCCTTGTCAGCCGGTTTTGGGCGGAACATTTGTCGGCCGCTGCTTTGGTGCCAGCTGGTCCATCGACGACCACAACAACCACTGATTGGAAGACTCAACTGCCCTACACTACCACTGCGGTAGCACTGGCATTAGCTCCGCGGGCTAGCGCCCCCATCTGGGTTCCATTCACTGGTTCATGTGGGGTGACCTTAGTGGGCCGGTGCTCCTTGCCGTGGCCGCAGCTCCGGCCGCAAAGCTGACAGGAGGCGCAGGTGGAGTTGCAGCAGGGCATGTAGCGGCAGACGCTGACGCGCCACAGGAACCAACCCGGTGATCGGCAACACCAGCAGAAGACGATACCTCCTGCCAACACACCCACGGTCACGTAGAGTGCCAGCAAGGACACCGAACCGGGGGGGTCTGGTCATGACACAAACAAAGATAGAATATAGTGACCACAGTTAAATGTCTTTAGTTCCACAGACCTTCAAGTTACTATACACAAGGTAGGTATATAGTATTAGGAATCTTTATAGCTGTATCCTGAAGAAAATAAGAGTTAACATTTTTGAAGAACCGAAACAGAGTCTTGGAGGAATTCTATATCATTGCAATCACTATCGTACAAATCGATAGATAACATATCATCAATTGCCTACAATGACTTAAGAGGAGCCCACGTAGTGTGCCAAACCAGGAGATACCAGTACAGAGGCTGGACAATAATAGAAACATCTAGCAATGTGTTAGCAACAAGGATCTAAAATGCTGAACTGTGTGTAGTGGGGATATTGCACTGTTTTTAAAGAAGAAAAAATCTTCCTTTTTTTAAGGACCATGGATGCAGAAATATACTTCACAGTCTTCAAGCTTCCCATAAAGTTTCAATGATGTTCAGATCAGGTGATTTTGGAGGTCATGGTTGGCGGATGACTGCATCCTTGTGTTAGTGAAACCATTCTTGTATTTGTTTAAAGATTTGTCTGGTGGTATTTTCATACTGGAATGTGGGAACATCATGAGAAAAAAAGGTTTGCACCATAGGGTGCACCTGGTATTGTAAAACAGCCTCATAGTCCATGGCCGTTAATGATTCTCCACCAAGGTCCTCATTTCTCCCAACGTAAACCCACTTTAATGGGAATAGGGCGAAAGATAATTCATCCGACCACAGTACCTTTTTCTATTGCTCAGGTTTCAAGCTTCATCAGGCTAACCCTAACCCTAACCCTACATCAGGTTAATAATAGTTTGGCTTTGACCTTGGATTCAAGCGGTTTCAGAAAGGCAGCCCTGCAATCAATCCTAGTTTGGTCAAGCTCACAATGGATAATTATATAGTTGAGATGTAGTTTTTGTTAACAATGGGTTACGGTGAGAATTGGTCCTGATTTAATCTTGTCATAAGATTTGAGGCTCGTGGTTTGTTGGCCCCTATAGAACTATTTTAGTTGACTTGTGCTGCCTTAAAATCTCACATATCAAAGTGCTAATTGTCAGAGCTATTTTATAGCTGACACATACTGTTAATTGAAAATCAACCTAAAATAAAAAAAATATAAATAAAAATCCCATTACAGCTGCTTTTTCATGTGGTGCCTCTAATATTGTTAATGTCATGAAGACCCATTTTATTTGCAATACTTATTTCCTCCTGTTGAAAAAGTTTTTTTGATCAAAAAGCGAATGATTAAGAAAATCAGTGGTGGCGATTTTGATGATTTTGATTTTGTTCGTAAAAATGGAATGTGCAGATAATTTACTAATTTATTTATAATGTTTGCAAAATTATAAATGATGTGCTTATACATTCGGCAATTGATTTCCAGACTGTCTTGATTAGCTGCAGTTATTAGAAGCAACTGAAACGTCATGTGTCACAATGGTCACTTACCTGTCACCGATTCATGATTGGGTGGGCTGTTTGGCACGCCGCACTTCATATGGGTGGGAATGGGCACTGTGAGTGTATTTACAAACGTTGGGGATGGAGTTGCTATCAGTGGTGGCGATTGAGGTGGGACAAATTGACCTGCTGACAGAGGGAACGAATGGATTTGGAATACTTACATAACATTGTATTTTAATACTTAATTCATTGTATTAATGTTTGGATATTGTGGTATCTAAATAAACTATGTGCTGCCATCACATCACAACACCTGGCTGACCTTTGCACCCGGTGGTCAGGTTCTCTTCCAAGTCACTTCCATCGCCACAGTTGTCGATGCCCTTGTCGTCACATACCAGGCTCAGCGGGATGCACTTGCCATTCCGACAGGTGAAGTAAGGCTCTCCACTGCATTCTGATTGGTTGAAACCTGATGATGGAAAACAGCGGATGTTGCATTGTTATCCTGAAAACCTTGCCCTTCCTAAAATATCAATTCAGAGAGCACTGCAGAGAGAACTTATCGTATATTGAAAGTAACAAATAAATGTGTGCCAGACTGTAATGTAAGCTCAGTTTTTCGGAAACTGTCAGTATTTCCGAGCTTAGATTCAGCTCTCTATTTATAGGTAACAAAGGTTACCCACCAAGTTCAATATACCGTGATATATCGTTTATAGTTCCCTTTAGTGGATTTTAGAATGATGTGGACAAGTAGTAGTAGTAGTAGTAGTAGTTGTTGATAGTGTTCCATCTCTCTCCCTCTACCTCTCTTACCCAGTCTGAAGGAAGTGAAGTCACCGACAAAGTCGACTCTGGGCTGAGTCCCCCGCGTCACCAGTCTCAGGGTCAGGTGGTTCCCCGTGGAGAGCACCGGGCGCGGTGGGCTCTTCCCGCACAATGGTGGCCCGACAGGTGGAGAGTTCCTATCCGGTCCGTCGTAGAACTGTATGTAAGATCCAGCGTGACAGGGGTCCGCCTGCCCCTCAGCAGGACCGGGATCTGGTGCGGGGCCATGGGGGGACTCAGGGAAGAGGGGGTCAGGGCTAAGCGGCGCCACCCGAAGCAAGCTGTAGACCAGGAAGAAGCGAAAGTGGAACTGGACCTTGTCTTTGGGGGACGTCGCCTGCATGGTTAGGTGGCAGTCAGTCCCTATCATTACGAAATAGTATTTCTTGGACTCTTGATGTGAGTTGACAATCATGCCATCATCCCTTATGGTCTGGCCACAGAAGTCCACCACGTTCACTGGCAAGAAACAGACATTGGAAAGTGTCCTTAGTGCCACGGGCGCATTATCAGTTTTCAGTTATCACCTCATCAACTACCTTTATGACACAGTGTTATGCCAGTACACATTGCCATCTACAGAACTTCTTTGTCAAGTACACCCACTGGAAGAATGACATACTGTACCAAATCCTTATCTTCATGCCGCCTTCTTATAGGTGTAATCTCCATAACAATATGGCAAAAAATGTGGAAAATTAACACCAAAATGATTTGTCCTGTTGCAAACATAAAGCCCTACTTAAATCCCCCTTTTTTTGGTGTGCTTGGTGTTCAAGCACACCAAAAAACTTGCCCATGAACCCAAATTCCCAATGACTAGGACGGCCATCATTTGAAAAGCAGCGGGTTGCTCATCAACACAATGTGTGCGAAGGGGTGGGGCACGCGGATCCTGTTCAAGCAGTGGGGTATGTTCAAGCAACATACCCCACCTTACCAAACACGCCCCTTCTCAACCACCATCTCCGGGCTGCAGGCCAAGTAATGAGAAAATTTACGGCCACCCCTGGAGTTTATTGGCTCTGTTGCCCTGGGTGACAACTGGATCCCTTTTGCTCTGACCTCCCGGAATGTCCTAGTGCTGGAGAACCTCTATTGGTGGGAAACCGCTCATCGTGCAACACTGTGCAAGAGCATACAATGTCCTGTGTTGGTGGCAGGGGGACGGTACAGAACATGCCAGCAAAAATCTACTTAACAAGTTGTTAATTAAACACTTTTAAAACACTATCATTGTAAGTGAGTCAATTTCAGAATGAAAATCTTGGGGGCAGGAATGGGTCAGGCCCTGATGGTACACACTGTCATGAGAAACGCCTTTGAGACAGCATTGTCCTGAAAGGGCACCTGCTTACTTGGCCGCCAATGTTTTATCTGATTGTTTGTGACTCAACGCCAGCTCACACTTTGCTATTTTGGACTTCAAGTTGAGAATGATCACATTGAAAGGGTGGAATGTATGTTTACCTCATAAGCAGGCAAAGTGTACAATAAGTATAACACTGGACATATCAACATCAAGATAGATAAAAAAAGCATGGAGCATTAAATGCATCTCTGAATCTTTAAAAATTAAGGAAAAAACATTTGCTATTCTCAAAGAGACTACAGATTATTTCATCCAGTTTATGTTGCATAGCTAACATTATATATATATACATATACATATATATATATATATATATAAACACACACCATCATTGTCAATCATAGTCAAAATGATCAGTAAGTCATAGGATCCTCTATGATTCTCAACCTTTTTCATGTCAAGGACCCTCAATTTGAAACTCATTATCCAGTGGATGCCATTGGATAAAATGTTGTCTCTGGTACACCAATATGAGAAGATTATTATTGTTAGAAACTGTTTAGTCCAAAACTCCATACTTTAAACTTAGGGAGACAACTGTGGGACTGTGATCAAAACCGTCTGCACATCCATCTATTGGTCACAAACACCTTGAAAATGGCATTAATGATGAAGTTTAACTATTGATCATTTTGCTGGGGACCCCACTGTGACTTCTAGAAATACCCCAGTGTGTCTGCTCTAAAAATAAATGATCACAAAATGGAGAGTCTGGGTAACTGAAAGGTTCAATTCCTATAAAATAACAACAACAACAACAACAACAACAACATCAAAAGCCAAAATGCAGTCGGGGAGTGTAAAAGTAAATAACGCACTATACCGCGAGCTGTAAACAACAACGCATGGATCCTGAAGACATCAATCTTTAAATGTGGTCTTCGTTGCTCGGTCGTCCTCTTACCAGTCTCGATGGCTCTGGTCCTTGGTGCCATCAGGCCAAATATAACCATCAGCATTACCGGGCGACGCAAAACGCTCCCAACGACTCTAATCTCCATAGCGCCACGAATATTGCCGTGCGGAATATCAAGATCCCAAAGCAAATACTTTTACAGAAGTGTATAGCCGGTGTCTGGCATGTTGGTCTGATTCAGATTCTCATGTCCGACACCGGTTGGAAACTTCGGTGGAAAAAACTGCCGCTCACGCCGATTGGTGTCCATTTGCGCACCCTCGCTGTCCGCTTCATCTACACGTCCCGCTGTTTCCATGACAATGGTCCTAATGAGACTCATACAAAGGAGGAGCAATGTCAAACGTGTCTCAACCCCCCTCCAACCTCCCCCCCACCCATTCACTCGCCAAATAAGAGAATTTACATAGAAGTGACATCTGCCTTCTTGTACAAAATAAGAAACGTGGCTTAATACAAGGGAACATGTATATAGTTTAAATCAGTGGTTCCGTGACACGCAGTTTGTTAGGTTGAGAAGATCTAAGATTTAAGATTTAAGATATCTGTTGTTAGATGTGATTTAGTCCAAACTTCCTCATCTCTGTCTTACAAAGTAATAACAGTGAAATCATGACCGAAACAGTCATTGTTGTACATTCTCTAATGGTGTTAAAGTATTGTGGATCAAAATAATGCTGGAATTGAACTATCTGCTCATCATTTTGCTTGGGGGTCCCATGGGCCCCTGGGGGACAAGGGGGGGGTCCATTGCAAATGGATGTGAATGTACAAAGGCATAGATACGAATTTGAGCGATGACCTCATCATCCAAATTCAGGGGTGCAAGGGTGCCAGGGTTGGGGTGAAGAGGCCTCTTAAAGGAGCAACTAAAATAAATATATTCACTCACGCATAAAGCCAACTCATTACACTGTAAAAATTTGTCCCACTGATTACACTGTAAAAACTGACAAAAGTTGTCATTTCACAACAAAAGTGACTTTTTGATAGTTCATCCAGCTGTGTCCTTCAGTCACCTGAAATAACTTTTTAGGATTCAAAGTATAATAAAAAAAAAAATGCGCGTTTCCAGAGCATTCGCTACAAATAGAAGCGCTACAGGTACTAGGCGATGACGATGGTGTTGGAGAGCGAGACCTCCTCCCTTTTTCTTTACTTTTGATACTTAAGTGGCTTTAATATCAGTGACTTTGACTTTTACTCAAGCAGTAATAGTAATGAGCAGCTTTCACTCTTACCAGAGTCGTTTTAGATACAAATACACCAGTGAAGAAAATGATATTAAAACCATTGGTGAAAAGCGCAGCCCGTTTTAAATAGCTTCAAGGGACTTTTTCCCTGTACCCGAACCCCAAATAGTCAGTGAAATACGACTTTCTACGTGGGAAAAGTGCAAAGGAACGTCCATTTACGTCGGAATTTCGGGGCGCATCGCACGTACAGGACAATCTGACGTCACAACCGCATGACGTCACACGCTGTTAACTAATAAAGTTACCTTTGCGTGGCCATTTCATGTGACAGCAGAGTAGTTTAGATGTAACTTGCATCTAAACTACTCTGTGGCAGCATATGATCTGCAGCTTGTAAACTTCACAAGCTGCTAAACAAACACATTTGCTGCGGGGCTTCATGGACCCCACCAAACACGGTGCGGACTACCGTGTTTGGTGGGGAAGAAAATAGGATTCCTGGCTAGTCTGATCTGATGATTTGGCTTTTTATAAAAATTCCATCTAAACATTATGGTATACCCTTGCATTTATTCAAAAACAGTCTGAACCCCCCGACCCGAGTACATAAAGCGTTCTATAATTTGTTGCTGTTATTTGGTATTCAATGTTAAATTTAAACGCTTTAAAAGCAGCAGCCGCTCCACGTTAAATAGAACATTGCATTTGTATAATTGTATTTCTTTTTTTTATATTTTATATAAAAAAAAGTGACGTCGCCTACGTCACGGGTTCACGTCGTACTGCTTTTCACCGGGGGAATAATTTATTTATAAACTGACGCAACGGCGCTAAATCTAAAATAAAATATGAATTAAATGTAAAAAAAAATATATATATATATATATTTACTGACGCAGCTGCACTTACAGAAGGTTTGAACATTTTACAGAACTTAAATAAGCTCGTCGCGTAGTGCCACTCCGCGCACTTGATGGCTAGTTGTTAGCATAGCTCTCCTGTTGTGCTAACGCGCTAACATAGCAGGCGCAGTTGTATGCTAAGCTAATTGCATAGAGTTCTGGCGTACTACTCGGTAGGCTAACAACATTAGCTCTGCTAGGCCGCCGGATCTCCATGTAACCCTTTTGGCTGTGTATTTATTTTTGTTTTTGTCCCAGGACTATGGCGCCCCGCTTGCAACTGGAAAAAGCAGCCTGGCGATGGGTGGAAATGGTCAAACCGGAGGACATAAGCCGGGAACACATCGAAATAGCTTATCGTGTAAATGTGCCGGCGTGCAAGAGGGGAGCGTGCAGGTACACCGTGAATGGCGTTCAATAACTTTAATCCAGAAACATAACCATAATGTGCTAATTCTACCTAGTTCTGTTGTAGTCTTTCACGATTTGAGTCGTGAAGCACGACAAATGGCGGAGTGTCGGTCGATGTCAAACTTGACGTTGAGTGTGAAATATACAGTGTGATGGAGTTGTTGCTTTTGGCAGGAGGAATTGCAAAGGTAACCCCAACTGCCTCGTCGGTATCGGAGAGCAGGCCTGGCTGGGAGAGATCGACGAAAACGCTTTCCACAACATTGATGACCCCAATTCAGAGCGCAGAGACAAGGTACTTTAACCTGCGTGTCGCTGTAAACTCAGCTTTCCTCCCACGGGAAGACATGATGCAGTTCTCTCGCTCCCTCTCTCCCCATTAGAACACATTTGTGGGCCTGACCAACCTCGGAGCCACATGTTACGTCAACACATTCCTGCAAGTTTGGTTCCACAACTTAGAGCTGCGCAGGAGCCTTTACCTGTGCCAAAATCCCCGTGCCCAGGACCACAACATAGACTCAGGTGATGGTTCATATGTTTAATTTCCGGCTCCATTTGACATTCAGAACATCCTCAGTTCTCAAATGTTCAAGATGGTGCGGGCGATGCACTGTCAACTTTTGTGTTGAGCGTCAAGTCAAATGAAGCTTTATCTCGTCCGGAAAGTTCATTTTACCGAAAGGCAAAATTCCAGATTTGTTTGCCAGAGAAAAATTTGTAGCACCCGAATGTCTTGTTGTTTTGTCCATGGCACTGTCACATCCCGGTGCTGCTTTGGTGTTTGGTGTTTCAAATTCAGTTGTTTTTTTTTTCCTCGTGAATGCATTAATTGTTGTTTTTAGCAATAATCCCAGCTGACTTTTTTTTTTTTTAAGCAATATTGCTATTGCTGATATTTATATTCTCACATTTGTCTTTCCACACATTTCAGATTATGAGCCCCAGTCCATTTGTGAGCATCTTCAATATTTATTTGCACTACTACAGAACAGCAACAGAAGGTACATTGACCCATCGGGTCTGGTGAAGGCACTGGGGCTGGATACAGGACAACAGCAGGTGACCCCCCCCCCCTGTAAACCTGTAAACTAAAATATTTGACAAATGTGATAAAATCTGCATTAGGGAAGTCTCTAAAACTAATACAGTTAATTCTTTACCCAAAACGTCTGACCAATGCTTTAGTTTTAGACAATATTTTTAAATTTTATTTGATACTTGTTTTTCACCAGCTCTACAGTAGCTGGGTCCGCTCCCTCCTCTCCTGCTTCATTCTCTGTTATGCATTTTGATCCCAGGATGCTCAGGAGTTCTCCAAGCTCTTCCTGTCCTTGTTGGAGGACACTCTATCCAAACAGAAGAACTCCAGCCTCCAGAACGTCATCCAGAGGCAGTTCTGTGGCCAGTTCTCCTACGTCACAGTGTAAGGCTCACAACCAAGTTATCCTTTGGGAACATATGACAAGTTCACTCTCAAATGTGTTGGGCCTTTGTTTTTTTTACCATAAAAGTGAGGGCGTGAGTAAGGTCTAATTTCAGGTCTTTTTTACATTACATTACATTTACCAGACGCTTTTATCCAAAGCGACTTACAATTATTCAAGCACCGACGGACGCAGCCATCAGGAGCAATTAGGGGTTAAGTGTCTTGCTCAAGGACACTACAGCATGCTAGCAGGAGGAGCCTGGGATTGAACCAGCAACTTTTTGATTACTAGAGGACCAGCTCTACCTCCTGAGCTACCGTGTTCAGAGACAGTTCTAGGTCCTTGAAGGTCCTTGAAGTGCTTGAATGTTGTCCTTGGAAACTTTGAAAATAGACACTTTCGTGCTGAAGTGCTCGAAAATCCCTTTAAAAAAAAAACCAAACAAACAAAAAAAACCCCAATAATTGAAAAACCTTTTGAGGGGGGGATTAAAAAATAAATAAATTGTGTGTGTGTGTGTGTGTGTGTGTGTGTGTGTGTGTGTGTGTGTGTGTGTGTGTGTGTGTGTGTGTGTGTGTGTGTATATACACACACACAATGAGACTGATTATATTTATTTTGAGTGAAGTCCCTGAAGATGGGAAAAAATGGCACTTAAAAGTACTTGAACGTTCTTGAATTTCATTTTGTAATGCCAGAATTAACCCTGACACAATCATTTCACATCTAAACATTGTTTGGGTTTTGTAGAGCAGAGGGTTTATGGCTGCTAAGGGAGATACCTTTTGACTTCATAGGGGTATATATATTTTTTTTTTATAAAGTCAAGCTCGATAAAACGGCTGTTTATTGCTGAAAGCACACAACCAGTTTTTTTTTTTTTCTTTAATAACATTTTTTCAAGCGTAACGATTGTTTTGTGGCTCCCCAGTTGTAACCAATGTGGCCGCGCATCTCCGTTGCCGTCCCGATTCTATGAACTGGAACTCAACATCCAGGGCCACAAGAACCTCACAGAGTGCGTCACAGAGTTCCTCAAGGTAACGCACTCATTGCAGGTGGAAAGCATTTACATTTGTAATTCTAAATTTGGATTCAAGTGAAAACATTATCATTATCAAAGTCATACAGTAGAAACGTTATTTACCAGTTGCAATTAGGGATGTACCAATACTCGATATCTGTCCAATAGCAGTTGGACAAAAGCTGTTGGTATCAAGCGGCCCGCCAGGCCTAAGTTGACACCCCGCCCTGCTAAGCATCAGCATTTTTATGATTTTTTTTTAATGTATGTTTGTCTTTTTAAGATTGTTTTTTTAAACTACAGTTACAGTGGGGTGACTCGGTTGGAAACCTAGATAAAATGGTGAGGAATTCTTCCTACCGGTCAATAAACTCATGACAATACACCTGTGTTACCCGTAAGACCAGACATTTTACAAAATAAGATATTCATAGATGTGGCTCAATATCTGTAGACTCTACTGCACGTCTGCTGCGCAAAATTCCGGGTGCCGGAACTGGTAGAAGCCGTTTTCTCTGGAACATCGCACTTAAAGGCTTAAGTAAAAACCGTGGATTGATATAAAAGTTGTTTTTGCTATTTATTAATTTCATGGAGGTTTGGTTGTTGTAGCAAGGAAGCAGCAGATGGAGGATTTGGACATGGTGCTCTCTTATGGCTCAGTTGGTCCGGGGATTGCACTGGCATTGCAGCTCCAGGTTATAACTTGTATAAATTATTATATATAATAACAGACTCAAATAATTTAGTTTAATATATTTCATTTTTTGTACCACCATAGCAAAATATCGTCACACTTGTTTCGTACCTCCCCCTCATTCCCACGATGCTGAAGTGAGCAGCCAAATCACAGCGTCTGTTTTCATGGTGCTTTTAAATTCCTCCGAATATTTAGCCTTTTTTTTTTTTTTTTTCACGTAGACCACCTAAAAAGAGGTCTACTGTAGATCTCTCTACTTATAGTAGTCAAATTACTGTACTTGTAGAACCTGGACTAGATTATAATGAGAAGCCTGTATGCATTTCAAACACCATTTCTGATGTGAGACAGTATTATTATATTTGTGAAAACCGGAAAAATGTCATTTTTACTGTATATTTTCCACACTGACTTCTTAGGACATAAAAAAAAAAGAAAATGAATACAAATAGTGATCCGTTTGGATCTCTTGGTTGATCTAAGACAACCAATCAGGACTTGAATGCAGTTTTTTTTGTAGAGTGAAACTTGATATTATTTATTCATTTTGTTGTTGTTGAAATGTGTCCAGCATTCAAAATCTGTGAGAATCAGTAGGCAATCTGAACTTTTTTTTTACATTTTTTGTAGAGTGCAAAAACCTTGATATTATTAAATTGAATTAATATTGTTGTTGTTAAAAGAATGTACATTGTCAGATTATTTTTGTTGATTTATTTTAAATAAGTGACTCATAACACATAACATAGTCATATTTTCAAATCTGCAGTCAGATTTTATCACTGACTTAATGTTGGGCCCTATGGTATCTCTATTATAGCTTTTTTAAGTCCTAAATTCCGTGTTTCATTCCATTATCACATAACTATCTGTCGCTGGCCCGTGCCGTGTCCCCCATCAAAGGATAATTGCCACCAGGCCTAACAACTTTTCTTGGGGAAACTCTATAAACAATAAAACTATTGTATTTCACATTACATTCACTGCATATATGTATGAAAGTATGTATATGTATGTGACGAATAAACCTCTTGAATCTTGAATTTGAAGCTCAAAGCACACAGTGTTTTCTACTCTATAGTTTTGATGCAACTTGGTTGCTTCAATTAAAAGTGGTGGAATGTCGATATTCATCCATCAGTTTAAAATTGACAGTTTGATGTGTAATTCAAGCACATATGAGAAACATGATGTTGTTCAGTGTTCACAAAAACCTCCCCAAATTCCCTTTGTTCCCATGTTGCAGGAAGAGAAGCTGGACGGGGACAACCGCTACTTCTGCGAGAGCTGCCAGAGCAAACAGAGTGCCACACGGCGAATCAAGTTGCACAGTCTCCCGCGCACCATCAACCTGCAGCTCATGCGCTTCGTCTTTGACAGGTCATTACGTTGGAAGGCTTTAGAGGCCCATTCCAGTCATTCTGGGGCATTGTCTGGCCTTTTAACACATTTTTATGGTCCTCTCTGATAGCTATATTGGAAAGACCTCCTCAAAATTGTGATCGCCACATTCATTTTGGTCAACATTGTTGGTGAGAAATGCCTTTTGTTTATAACTGGTTGCCATGGCGTTGCTAAAACGCAACCTTCAATTCCTAACCGACCATTTACCAACCAATTACTTAACCACCACTTGGTGTGTTGCAACCTCACTGGTCGCCAGGGCTGAGCATTGAGTAGAAGATTTTATGAGGATACAGAATATTTCTCCCTATATTGATCCAGCATGATGTGAATGTGGAGACCAACTGAAGTTTGATTCGTTGCACTTTGGTCTGGGCGATATGGACCAAAAATTAAATGGGGATGCACAATCTAGATCTCTCTCTCTCTCTCTCTCTCTCTCTCTCTCTCTCTCTCTCTCTCTCTCTCTCTCTCTCTCTCTCTCTCTCTCTCTCTCTCTCTCTCTCTCTCTCTCTCTCTCTCTCTCTCTCTCTCTCTCTCTCTCTCTCTCTCTCTCTCTCTCTCTCTCTCTCTCTCTCTCTCTCTCTACACTACTCACAAAAAGTTAGGGATTTCGGGTGAAATTTATGGAAAATGTAAAAAGTTCACGCTACAGTGATATCATGAAAGTAGGGTGTTTAAGTAGAAGCATGCAATGGTGATTTCCTCATCTTAAACAATTTATTGAAACAAAAGCCAACAACAGCGGTGGTTATACCACAGCAAAAAATGTCTCAATAACTTGTCATGTGCCCTTGAGCATCAATTGCAGCTTGACAACAACGTCTCATGCTGTTCACAAGTCGACTTATTGTCTGCTGAGGCATGGAACCCCACTCTTCTTGAATGGCGGCCCTCGGGTCATTGAGGTTCTGGGGCACAGAGTTACGAGCCTCTACACGGCGACTCAGCTGATCCCATAGGTTTTCTATGGGATTCAGGTCTGGAGAAAGTGCAGGCCACTACATTTGAGGTGCCCCAGTCTCCAGCAGCCGTTCCCTAATGATGCGACCTCAATGAGCTGGAGCATTGTCATCCACGAAGATGAAATGAGGCCTGTGTTGTTCATGCAGGGGCACAATGACTGGATTAATGATGTTATTCAGGTAGTATGGGCTTGTCACTGTACCATTCACAAAGTGGAGGGCAGTTCTGTATTGACTAGACACACCTGTCCACACCGTAACACCACCACCACCAAAGGCTCGTCTGGTGACAACAGTGGCTGATGCATAGCGCTCTCCTTGACATCTCCAACATCATTGGCGGCCATCATTTCTGCTCAACGTGAATCAACTTTCATCAGAGAACAGCACTGAGGCCCACTGGTCCTTCGTCCAGCCTAAATGCTCCCTGGCCCATGCAAGACAATAATACCTGTGCCTGGTGGTGTGGTCAGATACCCTTGCAGGTCGTCTAGCACGCAGACCACGCTGATGTAAACGGTTTCGACTGTTCGGTTTCCTGTGTGTGTGTGTGTGTGTGTGTGTGTGTGTGTGTGTGTGTGTGTGTGTAATATATTTATTTATTTATTAAAACAGACTTTGATTAAAATAAATTGCAAAGACAGAGTTTCCTTACCTGTTTGAAAATATACAAAATTTTATCTTTCAAATTGAAAATCTCTCCTACTCCGTTCCTGAAGTCTTGAATTGAACTTTACATTGAATCTCGTTCATTCTTATAATAGCAGATTGAGCCTATACCGAAACGTATTTAGTCCATTCTAGAGCCGGATGACATTGCCAAAATCGAACTTCGATGTAACGATAATTTGACGATATGTCTCGGATGACTCTTGGTGCTTTTATTTGATATTCACACACAAAAAATACTTAAAAAACAATGATTAGTAGTGTGTATATCTTATTATATCTAATCTAACTATATTATTATTATTATTGTCATCTAAGCTAATGTTCTAATAAAGGATAGAATGTCTGTCTGTACTGTTTGTCTATCTGTATGTATGTCCTCCGATTATCTTGACAACTGTTCATTCAAACTACTTCACACTTGGTGTTTGCATTTCTCTGGACCCAAGGACATGCAGTGTCGAATTTGGTGCAATTTGGACACTCGACACATGAAATATTAATAAATATGCTCTGCTGCTGTAGCTGCACAGAGCTCAGCTCAGCTCTGCAGCGGCGGGGCTTTAGGGCTCTGCCATTGAGTCAATAAGATTGTCTTTCCCCGGTGTATGACTTTAACTGGCACTTTCATCTTCCATTGTGGACAGTGCCGCATAAAAACAGGACTGAATCATTTTCCCCTTTTACACAGCCTGGTCAAGGTGGGAGTGTTGCGCCATCATTCCGCCTCGCCATTATGTGTAAAAGGTACGAAAATGGAATGGGTGGGGCATTGTTAATCTGGCACTGAGCCAGCAGCCGAGGTAGTCACAGAACTGAAATAAGGTCTTTGTGAGAGGGACAGCCGGCATGCCGGGACATGTGTGTGACGTTTTGATGGCGCGTTATGCGTGCCTCCCTGCACGCGGCATTTGCTGTGCAAAGTAAACATATTTAAACTTTTTTCCGTCTTGTGCTCTGAATTACAGCCAGATGTTACGTAGGCTGGGAGCTGACTTTCCTGTGCATGTCTGCTGCGGCTGCTTGCTGGTCCGGAGTTTTGCACCGTAGTGACGGAGCCTGCCATTTTCTCTGGAATATTGCCCCTAAATGGCTTAAATTAAAAAATGTGGATTGATATAGTAGTTGTTTTTTTCTATTTGTTAATTACATGGAGGGTGGTTGGTTCTTGTTCGAGGAAGCAAATGGATGTTATGACGTGGATGGTCCGGTGATTAAGTTGCGGTTCCAGTTTATTACTTGTATAATATTATAATTAAATATCAATAATTAATACCGGTAAAAAAAAAAGCGCTTCTATTGCCAGTGGAAACCAGGTGATCACTCATTGATGTCCACTGCCCAATGTGTATGTCAGACTAGAGCTCTGCGTTGGTGTGTTACACCTCTCTAAAATCACACACAGGTGGCATTAGGCCTCTTTTGTTTGGGTTAGTGTAAAAAAAGCAAAGCCACGATATTGACTGGTCTTCTTTATGGCAATATTGCGCGATCTCTGTATAAAAGCGTCTATTGGCAGATGAAACGTTGGCTCGACTGATCCTTCAGAAATTCTATTATGACTGTATTTTCACATTTGGTGCTCCTTTTTTCTTGCAAAGTTGTCCTTACATTTTGTTAAACTGCCATTAATGTCTTAAAGTCTTAACTTTTGAACAGTCATGCACTATTTCAAATCAAGCTGGCGGAGGCATTGATTAGAACAGCTAGACAATTGCATTACTTAACTGTAATGCAGCAGTAACAACAAACACTTAACTATAGCTCGATATTCTGATAACAAAAATCCTAGACAGATCCTAGATATCTCACGTCATATCGTGATAACGATATTATATCAATACATCACCCAGCCTCAGTTGCACTATGTATTAGTTAAATTTGATTTAAAGTACCCCCAACTAAACCACATTTTTTTGTCAAATAGGAAATATTTCACCTCGGACCGGAGAAGTTTAGCTCATAGTGATATATTTAATTTGCCAAATTGCAAAATTGTGTATCATAATATGTTGTTGGTTTGGTTTTTTTTTCCATCAGACAAACTGGCCACAAGAAGAAGCTTAACACCTTCATCAGTTTCCCAGAGCAACTGGACATGGGACCTTTTTTGGAAGCCAAGCAAGGTATCTCCCCATGGGTGTAATGCATGAATACGTTGAATGGCTGTTTGTGTATCTTAAAATGATTTTACCTCAGACAACTTATTATCAGATTATGTGAGACCATTGAATTTTAGTTGTTTATTTTATGTATGTTTATCCCTCCCAGATCAGAAGTGTGTGTACGAGCTAAGTGCCGTGCTGATCCACCGTGGCGTGAGTGCCTATTCGGGCCATTACATCGCCCATGTCCGAGATGCCCGCACAAGTGACTGGTACAAGTTCAATGACGAGGAGATAGAGAAGATGGAGGGCAAGAAGCTGCAGCTGGGCATTGAGGAAGACATTGGTGAGGGGGGACTTGAAACCGTCTAAGCTGTACGCTGTGATCTGGGAGTCAAACTTTGGCTCTTAGATGCACCATAGTCTTTGAGAGTTTAAGCAATTTCAAAGAGCAACTATCAGGGTTTTTTAATGAATTTACAATATTGGCTTTATGGAGAAGATGGTTTGGGGGGAAAAAATAAAAAATAAAAAAAAATTATATATATATTTTTATATATATATATATATATATATATATATATATATATATATATATATATATATATATAAATTTTTTTTTACATCTTGGCCTGTGACGTCACAGGGTTGAGTCGTTGTTTCTCTTTGCCACAGCACAATAGCGGGGTGGTAGTCAGGCGACAGGTCAGTGAATTTGTTTCACAGCTATTTAGGATGGTAGAGTACTGTATTTAGGGCTATTCTTTTTAGAAGTACACAAATTCTCTTTTCTTTTACACAAAAAAAGTTTTTACAAAATAAAGTCCAATGTACCAACTGAGGCCGCGGTAAAGTTAAAGGGCACAATGGAGAGGCATGTGTAACACAGGTGTTGATTTGTTTTATTTCAGTAGGAAACGACAAGGAAAACAAATGCATATAAATTTAAAGTAAAAGCTGGAGAGATCTGTGAGAGACGCTCTCTCCCTGGATAGACGGGGCTCTGCTCCCGGTGGGACGGAGTGGATGTTTACGGAGCGCATGAAACTCAGAAATAAATCTAAAATAAAAACACACTCTGAGCATCTCACCACATCATTTCTTCTTGCCAAGTTGCCATTCACTATAGTTCTACTCTGTCTCCCCATGTGATGTTGCGTATTTAGTTAATTCTTACATTGAATTGCTACATCATTTCCCCACACATCAATTCACTGGATATGCCGAGGTGCAAGTTACCCTTTTGACTGTTCATAGCACAACCGGTGCGGATCAACCTCCTGTTTCTCATCTCTTACGTTATTTCTCCTTATCTCCTTATTTCTCCAGCTGAGACTGTGAAGTCCCAGGCGCGGAAGCCCAAGTGCAGCAAAGGCTACCACTGTTCTCGGAACGCCTACATGCTGGTGTACAAGGTCCAGGAGGAGGAGAATGCAGACCCTTCTACGAACGATGTGGAAGTGCCGGGTAAATCCCTGGAGAGTGACGATGTTTGTGTTTTTCTTGGTTTAAATGAGTGGAAATGTTTATCATATATCAAATGCACCTACCTTCTCAATGATCTGTCTTTTGTAGCCATAATTCACCTTTCAACTGTAGATTAAAATAATGTTATTGGTGCAATAGACATCAGCCTTTAATATTGACTTATAGTAGGGTTTCTATTTGTGATGTCTATCTGAAAAATGAATGAATGAATGAATGTTTGTCTGTTTAATAGCACTTTGTATATTGATTTTTGTATGCATCCTGGAGCTTAAATTAACTCATTTTCATTTACATACTTTAAGCACGAGGGACAGGATCACCAATCCAATTTAACTGGTGCTATTTTTGTCCTTCGAGTTCTATTCAGATTGAAATCTATGCCAACCACCGTTTAATTTTTTTTAATTACCCATTGATTTTATCCTTTATCTTATTGCTCTTTATAATCCGATCTGTGTTTTCCCACAGCCTTCCTGCAGAGGCTAGTGGATCAAGACAACCACAAATTTGAGGAGTGGTGCAGGGAGATGGCCGACATGAGGAAGCAGAGTGTCGACAAGGGCAAGGCCAAGCATGAGGAGGTCAAGGAGCTCTACGAGCTTTTACCCGCCACAGATGGTATGTTTTACAGCACTCCATATCCTCCCCAATTCCCAACCCAATCCAAATTTAAATGAGACACACTGTGGGAATTGCGGTTTATGGCTGATTAAAGGCACTGGCATGATTTTTTTTTTATCTGTACATATTTTTTATGTATGTGTGTATATATATATATATATATATATATGTTTTTATGCCTCTGTGTAACTGAGATTGACAGCAAGATATACAGTTTATATTAGGTGTGCAACGCATCACAAACCTGACGGTTCGGATCGGATCAGCAAAAAAAAGGGAGACAAAAATATCTTTGCTTTCCATTTATTCTGTAAAACACCGAAAGCAAGAAACCTTTGCCCATGGCCTTAAATGAAAACAACACTCAACATATCCAATGTTTAAATAAAGTCTTAAATCTTGAATTTAATTCCAGTATCATGTTCAATTTCTCACGTTTATAACAAACTACATTTCATGAAAATCGGTTTCAGAATTAAGCAAGTAACAGTCGATTTCATATAGAAGTCTGCATCTGTCAATAGACATTGAATGTTCGTATGTTTATTGGCAGATCTTAACCACTCCAATAAGGCAGACGAGCAGACTCATAGTGGCGACATTTGCTTCACCATATGTCATAAAGTAGCAACGATATACCGTAAACCAATCACTACGCTTCAGAGTTAAGCACAGCACTCATCTGCCTTTATCTTCTTTTCACTGCAACCCATCGAGATTTATGGAATTGTAACTTAAAAAAGGTACACTGCATTTCACTTGGTCCACTATGATGGTTAAATTTTGCAATTCATCCGCGGTTCACATGCGTGCAGAACCGTGGGGGGCAATCCGTATGAATCAACTACGTTGCGTCAACACCACTAGTTTGATGCAGTGGTTCCCAATGATCAAAATGCTATATAATGGAAAATAGCCTATGGCCTCTTACATACCGTACGCAAGAAAATGTGTGTAACAATGCACGTTGTCAAGAGATACTCAAGGGGTGTTTCTCGCGTAGCAAATGTGTTCGTTTAAATTATTAAATGCTATGTGTGGTGCAATTCCTTGCATTGTGTTTTAATCGACCAGGACAATGTTTTCTGGGGCATAACACTGCAGTAAATAAGGGGCCTACGTTATCAGTGAAATCATCATCATCATCAATATAATAAACATAACAGTGATTACATCGGCAGGAAAACCGATGGTCAAATATATTGGAAATGTCTCTTTATCCACTTTACGCATAGGCAAGATGACTGAATAATATCCTCCATCTTGCATTCCTGTAGTATTTAAAGAACAAACGAAACATCTTTTCTTTTTCTATTTCTGACAGCGATCGAGAATATACAGTTTTATACTTCCTCTGCGGTAGATATTTTTAAATACCCTGCTCAATGCTTCCTCCCACCAAATTAGAGATTTTGGCTTCCCCTTGTGGCCTAGCCGTTTATAACTCCGACAGGGCCCCAATATGTGCATATTGTATGTAAGGAAAATACGTGCTTAAGGTCACGTACCTGCGTTCGCATATTGTAGCTTGTGTACAGTATGTAAGAGGCCTAATTGTTACATGGGCTCCTCCTGTCTGAATCCTTTGAGGTGTTTTCCACCTTTAACATAAACTGTATTTACCCGGCCTAGCCCCTTCCATATATGTGAATAATTAGGGATGTCAAGATTCTCCAAATACACAATTTGGTTTGACTTTTGATTTTAAGGTTTCAATTCAATTTTAAACGTGTATTTTTTTAAAAGAGTATTTTTTTATGCCATTGTTAAGCCCCTTTCACAGTAGTTCACGGTATATAACCAGTAACCAGTAACCTACTAACCTAGTAATCCCGCACCACTAGTGAGTTTCACGATTCACAAATGCAGCTACATTCAGGAAAAACTTCTGTCTTGTGCCTTTTCACACATGCCATGATAAAGCCGAAATAGATGGGGCAAGGGACAGTCTAGCAGAAATCACCCGGTGTGGTCCTGGTCTGCATCCCTCATGCTGGAGAGCAACAGGCGGAGCAGCAGAGCACGCAGCTCATTAGCTTGTGCGCACAAAGAGGATGTACCTGGATTTTGCACTCAATTTTATAAAAAATAAATAAATAAATATATATTCCTATCAAATAAATCCTGAAACAAATAAATGTAAAAAAATGAATCAATAAATATACGCCTGTTACGAACCAGCTCTTTAGGGGAAAGGGAAGCAACATAAAACCTGTTTTTAGTTGGTAAAATAAAATAATTAAAAAGGAACTTAGATTGTTAAATTAAAAAATACAAGATGCAAACTCCAAAGGAAAAGGGCCTACGAATGCTGTTCAAATTAATAACCAAATATAACAAAAAGAGGATTCAAGATGTTTATTTATCACATTCTTATACATACATACATACATACATACATACATACATACATACAGTGAAATGTCATTGCAAGGCACCCAGAGATTATGCACACTAAGTACTAACTGACACAATAGATAACTAATTAACTAACTAACTAACTGAACTGATTCCTAAAACGTAATTTAGTAAGTAAATAGAATAAAATAAGAGTAAAAAGGTAATATACTGAACGAGAATACAAAGTAGAAATAAGAGGAATAGACTATTATGTATATACAGATATGTGCAGTAAAATGGCATGTGAATAAAGAATTAGTGTGTTCAGACATACAGTACAATTATACAACATTACGGCACAGCAATAAACTAACAGTAAAGAATGCAGTACAGTATGCAATATATGGTACAGTAAGGCAGTGGGGCCTATATGTGTCTCAGTGAGGGCCCCTGGTGAGTTCAGCATTTACAGTCCTTATGGCTTGCAGGAAGAAACTCCATCTCAGTCTCTTTGTCCTCGCTGCGTGACTGCGGAGACGCTTGCCCGATCGCAGCAGCTGGAACAGTCCATTGGGGTGGTGAGGATCCTTCATGATCCTGTGAGCTCTGCTACTACACCTCTATAAGTCCTGTAGGGAAGGGAGGGTAGTTGCAGTGGTACGTTCGGCTGAACGCACCACCCTCTGCAGGGCCTGCCTGTCTTGAGCAGTACAGTTCCCAAACCAGGCAGTGATGTTGCCTGTCAGGAAACTCTCCACTGCTCCAGAGTATCAGGACTTGAGGATCCTCACCGAGACCATGAATTTCTTCAGCTGTCTGAGGCGGTAAAGACGCTGCCTCGCCTTTCCCAACAGAGTGAGATGGTCATGTGTAGTCCATGTTAAGTCCTCTGTGATGTGGACTCCCAGGTACTTGAGGCTGCTCACCCTGTCAACAGAAGTCCCATTAATCACCAACGGTGTGTGCGTCCTTGGTTGTAATCCTCTCCGAAAGTCAACAATCGGCCTCCTTCATTTTGCTGACGCTTAGGAGGAGGCTGTTGTCCTGGTACCAGAGTGAAAAGTCAGCCACTTCCTCACGATAGGCCTTCTTGTCGCCGTCGGTGATCAGGCCCATCACGACGGTGTCGTCAGCAAACCTAATGATGGTGTTGGAGCTGGACCTGGCCACACAGTCATATGTGTACAGGGAGTACAGTAGGGGGCTGAGGACGGATCCCTTGGGGGATCCTGTGTTCACGGCGAGGGTGCTGGATCTGTGCCTCCCCACCCTAACCACCTGGGGCCTGGTTGTGAGAAAGTTCAGGATCCAGGAACACAGCAGATTGTTCAGTCCTAGCTCCCACAGCTTGACAGCCAGTCTGGTGGGGACTAGTATTGAAAGCTGAACTGTAGTCAATGAACAGCAATATCACCTAGCACCCCTTCCGGCCATCCAGGTGCGTGAGCATGGTGTGCATTACCTGGGAGACCGCGTCGTCTGTGGATCTGTTCGGCCGGTATGCAAACTGCAGCGAGTCAATGATGCAGGTGAGGCGCTGATGTAATCCTTAATCAGCCTATCAAAGTACTTCATGACCACCAAGGTGAGGGGCCACCGGATGGTGGTCATTCTAGCAGGCTGGAGAGGCATTCTTTGGCACAGGGATAATGGTGGACCTCTTCAAGTAGGACAGGACCACCAACTCGTCTAGGGAGTTATTGAATATCCTAGTGAGCAACGGGACTAGCTGGTTAGCACAGGTCTTCAGTACTCGCCCAGATATGCCATCTGGAATAGTTATGTATAGTCCATGTTAAGTCCTCCGTGATGTGGACTCCCAGGTACTTGAAGCTGCTCACCCTGTTGACAGAAGTCCCATTAATCACCAAAGTCAACATTAAGCCTCCTTAGTTTTGCTGACGTTCAGGGGGAGGCTGTTGTCCTGGCACAAGAGTGACAGGTCAGCCATCCATTCCACTCTTGGTGTTCACATGCATCAGAGCCCTCCTGATGTCATGCTCATACACTGAGAGAGTGTGCTCTTCCCCAGCTGTGTAACGCCAATTAACCAGCGAGCGAGCTGTGTTGTTGCCAGCCTTAAACCGCGCATAAAAGGAGTTCAGTTTGTTGGCTAGGAAGGCATCCGCATTCGTGGCTGGGGAGGGGCTGTGGACTATTACTAACTACAAGAGCAGGCCCTCCCCAGCCACGAGTGTGGACGCCTCCCTAGCCAACAAACTGAACTACTTTTGTGCGTGGTTTAAGGCTGATGCCACAAGCGTCTGGTCTGGACCGTAGGTTATCTATTATGTTTGGTTAAGTAACTATTAGGCATAATATCCAGGTGCGTTGCAAAGACATTTCACTGCATATATGTATGAAAGTATGTATGTGACAAATAAACCTCTTAAATCTTCAATCACTTTCTCTGTATATCCGTTTAGCATCCTTCACTGCCCTCCGCAGTTGATGATGCTGCTTTGTAATTGTCCATATTTCCAGAACAAGACCTTCATTGTAAGCGGCCGTGCGAGCATTCAGAGTGCCGCGGATGGATTTATCGACCCACGGTTTCTGGTTAGGAAATATACAAACTTTCTCTGTGGGAACGATACTGTCCGCTATCATGGCTATGAAGCTCATAGCTACTTCCGTAAACTCGCTGATTTCACTGGACCTTGATTGAAACATGTCCCAGTCAGCAACATTCAGAGTGTCCTGAACCGCGGCCTCTGATTGGTCTGACCACTGCTTTACGTCCGGAAGGAAGCAACAAGATGGCGGCATGGTCTGATTTGCCGACAGCAGGGAGCGAGACGGTCTTGAATCCGTTTTTGTACAGTGTATAGCAGTGGTTCAAAGTTCTATCTCCCCTGGTGGCACACATGATGTGTTGATGGAAATTAGGCAGAACTTTATTAAGGTTCGCCCTGTTAAAGTCCCCAGCCACCACCAAAGTGCGTCAGGATGTTTGTTTTGAAGTCCGCACAACACATCATATGGGTCCAATAGTGCTCTGCATTCCTTTGGAATGTAATCCTTGCCTGGAGGTCATCCATCTTGTTTTCCAGGGACTGGACCTTGGCAAGAAGGATGCTGGGCAGAGGTCGATGGTAAGGTTGTGTCCTCATTCTGATCTGAATGCCGCCTCGCTTTTCACGGTGTTTTCTCCATCGGCCCACCCATGGAACAGCGACTGCATTGATGTTATTGTCCTTGTTGATCATGTTGGCGCGTAGAATCTCTACCGGCCACTCTGGATCAGTAGATAAAATGTCCCAAAGTTGTTCTCACATGATCCACAAGTCCACGACCGGGATCCACGAGTGCATTGCGGTCATAGGTCACTGCTGATGAGTTTTAGAGGGACCTAGTATTCTAAAACGGAGCATTCGCGAAGGCGACCACAAGGGGTGGCGCCAAGCTGCTTAAAACAAGAGCCAGCCAAAAACAGTCAAAACAGCAGCACTGCATCTAGTGTGTTAACAAAGAAAATCTTAGTCGGTTGTCGGTGCTTAACAGGAAACTATACATGGCCCAGTCCCAAGGTAGTTAAACTAATGCCTCAAGTAACATTGAAATCAAGCCTACACAGAGTCTGAAGGCAGAACAGGAGACACAGTGGCGAACTGCTCACATCAAATCACAGCTGCCTCCACTGACAAGCTGGCCAAACATTTGTAGATTCAATTCACTAATTGAACCGTCTGTATTGGAGTGCTGGACCGGGTGCCTCTCCAATCAGGGTTGTCGACAGAGCCAACCAGGAAGTGGGAAAAGCAGCCCAGCCTGGGATCCACACTGAGCTTGACTAAAAAGTGTTACACATATATACACACAAAGCTGGAGGTGGCAGGGCTCCTGCACGCCGGCCCAGGTGGGATCTTTAATTCGGATTCATGTGATCTTTCATCACTTTCATTTTGCTGCGTGGTTTCATGAGACCCTCCGAATCTTATGGGAGCTTTCCATTTTCAAGCACGCAAAGTGAGAAAGCGAAACTCCTGTAGTGCACACTGCAGTGGCGGTGCAAACATTAACAGTACCGTTAGTTTTGTATTTTAATTTGAACATTTTGAATAGGCTTTGTTTGGAAAACAGTAAAGTTTGTAGAATGTTTTGAATAGGCCTTTACAAAAACTAAAGGTTTTCGACTTTACTGTTGACATGGAGAACTCGGAGACAGTTGGTCAGCACATTTTAACATCCTTAGTTTGTACATGTGTTTAAGTAGCATAAATAGACTGTAAGTTCCAATAAATAAAAGACCGTAATGATTTTTTCTTTGGGGGGGACAGTCCCTTGCCTAACTCCGAACCAAATTGAATGAAAGTCTGTTAGGAGCCCAGCGAGCCTCGACTCCTCACGGGACCACACCCCCCAGCGCACACTGCATTTGTTTACCGGCGGATCTTGACCACCCCAATATGACAACCATGTCGGACAATATTATCCACAAAAATATAGGAGGAATCGGGAACCTGCTTATAAGTTCATAATCGAACGCTAGTTTCGATGGATTTTCGATTTTGAATCGGAATCGTGACACCTGACAGTGAATATGGACCAATAAATTGTTGTGTATGTCATTGACAGATATTGTGACACCTCTAGTGAATATGGACCAATAAATTGTTGTATGTCATTGACAGATAATATTTGTGAACATCACATTTACGACTGACACCCCCCCCCCCCAGGACAGCCATATGAATTTGTCCCCCTTGACTGGCTAAAGAAGTGGTTGGATGACTCCACCGCCACCAAGGCAATCGACAACTCCCTCTTCCTGTGCTCCCACGGCAAACTCCACCCGGACAAGGTGGGGGAGGCCAAGCGGGTGTCCCTGCCCGCGGCCATGCTCCTGTACCAGCGCTATGGTGGCGGGCCACAGCTGGACGGTGAGCCGCACAGACTCATTCTGTTTTCTTAACAAAAAAGAAGGCGGGCGTATATTGATGGAATTCCTTTGTAACCTAATAGTTAAAGTTTTCAATAATCTACTTTTCAAATGAAATTGTCTGTACAATAACAAATCCAACTCTTTCTGAACGGTAGCTTACAGTTTTGTGCCAAAAGTTAAAATGGAACTTGGCAAAAAATGACATTCAAACTGTCACACCCATTTACTGTGAAATAAAAATGTGTAATTTTGTCAAATCTGTCTTAAATTCATGTTGTCTGTGTGTGCGTGCAAGGCTCCTCTTTGTGTAGGGAATGCGTGGGCGAGCGATGCAGGGTTCTGCGGCTGAAGAACCAGCTCAACGAGGACTACAGAGAGGTCACCAACCTGGTCAAGCGCACACTCAGGTGAAAACACTGTGGGACGATTAACATTACTCTGTCACGATATATTACCTGTACATTTAATATGTTGTGCAATTCTTTGAGTATAGTGATTTGTGAAGTATATGTGTGAAAAGTAGTTGGGGTCTCACTTTACATCGAAATGACAGATCAGTGAATCTTTGAGCCCGGTATCACCAGCAAAATTTTCTTTCAATATCACTGGATGTGACGTGACCTTAAAATATGCTGCTGGAGACTGGGGTACCTCAAATGTAGTGGCCTGCACTTTCTCCAGACCTGAATCCCATAGAAAACCTATGGGATCAGCTGAGTCGCTGTGTAGAGGCTTGTAACTCTGTGCCCCAGAACCTCAATGACCTGAGGGCCGCCCTTCAAGAAGAGTGGGGTTCCATGCCTCAGCAGACAATAAGTCGACTTGTGAACAGCATGAGACGTTGTTGTCAAGCTGTAATTGATGCTCAAGGGCACATGACAAGTTATTGAGACATAACTTGTCATGTTTTTGTTGTGGTATACCCACCGCTGTTGTTGGCTTTTGTTTCAATAAATTGTTTGAGATGAGGAAATCACCATTGCATGATTCTACTTAAATGCCCTACTTTCATGATATTATATCACTGTACCGTGAACCTTTTACATTTTCCATAAATTTCACCCGAAAGCCGTGTGTGTGTGTGTGTGTGTGTGTGTGTGTGTGTGTGTGTGTGTGTGTGTGTGTGTGTGTGTGTGTGTGTGTGTGTGTGTGTGTGTGTGTGTGTGTGTGTGTGTGTGTGTGTGTGTCAAAGTAACATCCACATGAATGCCAGGACCCAAGGTGTCCCAGCAGAACATTGCCCAGAGCATCACACTGCCTCTGCCGGCTTGTCTTCTTCCCATAGTGTATCCTGGTGCCATCTCTTCCCCAGGTAAAAATGCACAGGCACGCAGCCATCCACAGGATGGAACAGAAAATAGGATTCATCAGACAAGGCCACCTTCTTCCATTGCTCCATGGTCCAGTTCTGACGCTCATATGCCGATTGCGCCATGGCGCTTTTTCAGTGGACAGGGCTCAGCATGGGCACTCTGACCAGTCTGCGGTTACGCAGCCCAATATGCAGCAAGCTGCGATGCATTGTGTGTTCTGACACCTTTCTATGTAGCCAACATTGACTTTTTCAGCAATTTGTGCTCCAGTAGTTCTTCTGTGGGATCGGACTATGGGCTAGCCTTCGCTCCCCACGCGCATCAATGAGCTTTGGGCACTCATGACCCTGTCGCTGATTCACCGGTTGTCCTTCCTTGGACCACTTTTTGTAGGCACTAACCATTTCATACCGGGAGCACCCCACAAGACCTGCCGCTTTGGAGATGCTCTGACCCAGTCACACAATTTGGCCCTTGTCAAAGTTGCTCAGATCCTTACACTTGCCAATTTTTTTCTGCTTCCAACACTTCAACTTCAAGAACTGACTCTTTACTGGCTGCCTAATATATCTCACCCCTTGACAGGTGCCATTGGAATGAGATGATAAATGTGATTCACTTCACCTGTCAGTAGTTTTAATGTTGTGTGTGTGACATTGCAAATTGATTATTTGTTTGAGATATTATATTATTTGTTATTTTGATTATAAGTCCCTGAAAATGGAAAAAAATGTGCTGAAGAAATACTTGAAAGTCCTTGAATTTTGTTTTGTAAAGCCAGAATCAACCTCAAATAGACTTGGGAGTCCTGAGTGCCATAATAAAATATGTACGTGTTTGTGTGTCAGTGGGGAAGGCTACTGGGTTGGCAAGGCGTCCCTTCGCAGCTGGAGGCAGCTTGCCATGGAGCAGCTGGAGGAGGACGAGCAGGAAACAATGCACAGCTTTGGACAGACCAATGGCCAGGGAGCACACAGCACCAACAACAAAGGTACGCTCTGTGTCTAATACACCAGGGATTGCATCGCAAAGCAAGTCTCGAACCTTTTCACCCTTTTGGGATTTGTTTTCCAAAATGTCTGATTGCTTTCCGTGCCTCCTCAAATGATTTTAATCTATCTCCACTTTGGTGCTGCATTCGATGGTCTTATTGTAGAATATGGCCCAGAGCTCCAGGAAAGCTCAGAGGAGGTGATGAAGACATTCAATGAGGACATCATTTGCAGTCATGGTATGTTCATACACACTCACACGCACATACACATACTCACTCTTAGCGAACATTTTTGTTGAGGAATTGTTTGCGAAGGTTAGCAATATTTCCAGTCACCTCTGAAAGATTTTTGTTTTGCCTAAAACGGAGAGCGGTTTTAGCTCACAACGTTGCCAATAATGTAGAAATCAGTACAGGACTTCATATCGCCGCTGTGTGGTTGTCCTGATACATTGCAGTAACAAGTCGTATTCCCTTTGGAAACCAGTGTTTCAAACTTTAAAAGTTAAACTTAAACCCTTACAAATAGTGTGGAAAAACAACGGCATGAACTTATGTCTGTAACAGACCTTTAACTCCTGACATTACATTTACATTTTGTCATTTAGCAGACGCTTTTATCCAAAGCGACTTACAAGGGAGAATAACATTCAAGCTACATTGCGACAGAGATTAGTGTAACAACAACATTAGTGTAACAATAAATACTGCTAGGTAGTGCTAAGTAATTGTAGGTTAGGACAGGAGGTACTCACTGAAGAGCTGGGTCTTCAAGTGCTTCTTAAAGACAGAGAGGGAGGTCCCTGCTCTGGTCATTTTTGGCAGCTCGTTCCACCAACGTGGAACTACAAATGAGAATAGCCTGGATTGCCGTGGCTGTATGGCCGGCAGAGCCAGGCGACGCTCATTTGACGAGCGCAGCATCCGGGGGGCAACATGTGCTCTTACAAGAGCATTTAAGTAGGTGGAGCGTTCCCAGCAATCACTCTGTAGGCCAGCATAAGAGACTTGATGTGAGCGGCTACAGGTAACCAGTGGAGCTCGATGAGCAGCGGAGTGACATGTGCCCTCTTTGGCTGGTTGAACACCAGTCGCGCTGCTGCATTCTGTATTATCTGTAGTGGCTTCACCGCACAGGCCGGCAAGCCTGTTAAGAGGGCTTTGCAGTAGTCGAGACGGGACATCACCAAGGTTTGTACCAGCAGTTGAGTGGCATATTGGGTCAGGTACGGCCTGACTTTACGGATGTTGAGTAGTGCGAAGCGGCAGGACCGGGAGACGGCGGCAACATGGTCCGAGAATGTCAGTTGGTCATCAATAATGACACCAAGATTCCTCGCAGCCTTGGTAGGAACAAGAGATAGAGAGTCAATTTTAATATCAATGTTGTGATAAATGCCTTGTTTGGCCGGGAAGACCAGCAGTTCCGTTTTCGCCAGATTTAGTTGAAGATGATAATCCTTCATCCACGTGGATATGTCAGCGAGACAATCCGAGATCCGCGTCGAGACAGTGGGGTCGTCGGGCGGAAGGACAGATAGAGTTGAGTATCATCCGCATAGCATTATGCGGATGATAAACATAACATAAACATTACATTTAGCAGTGCTGTAGTGGAGAGGAACTCAATGTCCACTACCATAGTAAATATTTTTCTGATTTGTGTAATGCACAAACTGGATGTGACTGCATTGTTTCCTGCCATGGTGCTATCCAATACATTAGTACTCCAAAGCAAATCCAAAAGGTCTTGCCATCTTCTGACCTTTACTGTGGCTTGTTCCAGTTTAGCTTACAAATGGGGAATTTACCACAAAAATCTCATAAAAGTGTGTGTGTGTGTGTGTGTGTGTGTGTGTGTGTGTGTGTGTGTGTGTGCGTGTGTGTGTGTGTGTGTGTGTGTGTGTGTGTGTGTGTGTGTGCGCGTGCGACCCCAGGAGGCCTGAGCATCCTGGAGACTGAGCGGAGGCTGGTGTCCTCTGAGGTGTGGATCAAACTGCGGGCCTACTTCCCTAAAGCACCAGAATTTACCCAACAGCAAGAATCATGTCCTCAGTGTGTGGTGAGTCCACTGCAAAATTCTGTTGTATTTTAGGAAAATAAACAAGCTTGCAAAACGACAGTGAGGTCAATGTAGAACAGTTTGCAGATGAAGCACCACATTGATTCAAACATGGCCACAGAGACACAGTACACCATTTTGTTTTTTACAGAAAAGAGATCCGTTGTTAATGGCAAAATCTGAAACACTGAAGATGCCGCCCCCAAAAATGATGCTTTCAGCTTCCTGCTTATTTATAATATAAAATGTGATGACATGTGACATGCCGTTTCCGTACTCAGACGCTGGAGCAGGAGGAGAAGGACAATGAGGCGGTGAGCAAGATGATGGCCCTGGACCAGAAGAGTCAGCTGCTAAACCTTTTCCAGGAGAAGAACAGACCCACGCTTACCAAGTGGCCTCAGGTACGAACCTGGAGCCCATTGGTCTCCTCTTATCTGCTGAGGTGTTTGGCTCAAATTGAGGTCAGGGAAAAAAATATATTTACATTGTGCAATACATTTTTGTCATTTCAGGACATGGATGTTCTCTATATAGTTCCGCTTTATTTTGTGGACGAGTGGAAGAAATTCATCAGGTATGTGCTTGTTCTTTCTCGGTATCTTTCACACAAATATAAAATTCTCTCAACTCAACTCTGTCTCAACTCTGTGTCGGTCTCTCTCTGCGTTTGTCATCCCTTCCTCTCCAGGAGGCCCACCAAATCCTCTCCGGTGTCGAGCATAGGCAACAGTCTGCTCCTCTGTCCCCACGGGGGCTTCATGTTCACATACGACTCCCTTGTCAACGGAGATGCCCAACAGTGAGTCTTCCTGAGCTAGATATCCCTTGACCTGTTATCTCGCTATACAGGGATGTTCTGTAGTTCCTGCAGCCAACAGTTTTGGGTTTTTTTAAACACAAACTAAAGAAAACAAAACATTATGTAATAATGTGGTATAGGATAGTAGCATTCTGGGGACCCACTTTTTAAGAATGACAACCCAATGAACAATGTGCCTTCTCTATAAAGTTAGCAGAGGAAATTTGTGTATAAATGAATATTACTGGAAAATGTCACAACCGTTAATGCTTTACTGATATTGTAGCTTGAATAGGTAAACCACCCATTTTTACAAAATGTCTTTTTCATGCTTGTGACGGTATTTTGCCATTTTACTTACATGTTGATAAATGAAGCCCAATAATTACACCCAGGTGGGGTTTATTGCTTTTTTTTAAAATTTTCTCTTATCAATAAATCAAATGGTGTATTTTCACCAATGTTAGCAGCATGTAGTCTACATTTTAACAATACATTCAGTGTTATTGTAGCATACAACAATATGTTTCGTTGGTAGCCTACGTCTACATGAGCTCCCTCGTGTGACCTTGAGGGTTGACTGTGGTCAATCACATCGTTTTACAAGACTAAGGAAGAAATTCTGTGTTGAATTAGCCACCCAATTAATGTCTGCTGCGACCCACCTGCATGTGTTTGTGCTTGGCTCTCTGGTGTTGTGCCGGTTGTTGTGGTCTCATGTGGTGATGTTCCTTCCTGCACAGTATAGCTCTGATCTGGCCCAGCGAGTGGGAGGTGATTAGCAGACTCTTCATGGTGGACCAGCCAATCTCCATCCACTACTCCAGACAGGCCACGCCCAGCAGCTCCACCACACAGTACAGCACACAGCCTGGTACGTAGGAGAGGCATGACTGCCCATGAAGTAGCTCTCGTGCTTTATTTACAAGAGGAATTGGCAAAAAAAATTACCATTTGGTTGAATTTTGCACAAATAGCTCTTATCTTCTGTGAGGTCTAACTCCAGTCCAAAAAGCATTTACTTGTGAGTAACCACTTTGTACTTTACTCTAAGGGGATTGTGATGTTGCAATCTGGGTGATATTAAAGGGTCTAACGGACACAGCTCAGTTTAGTACAACAGTCAAAGTGGCAAATTTGAATGATCACCATTTATTTTCTTTTGCACTGCTTAAAATACACATGAATGCGGTCCGATGCACTAAATTCTCCAGCCTAGCTACATTCTTGTTTCCTCACACAAAAGGTTTCTGTGCACAGGTCCATAAATCAACCGCATTTTTCACGTGGCTTTTTATGTTTGGATTCTGTTTCGTGCATGTGTCCAGATCTATGTTGGGAGTGTCGAGAGGGCTTCATCTTCCAGCAACAGAGAGACCTGAGAGAGTACACGCAGGCCACCATCTATGTCCGCAAGGTGTTGGAAGACAAGAGGGTAAAAGGAGCAAAACATTGTGTAAAAATGCCAAAATCTTTAATCATAATAATATGAGTCTGGTGTTTTGGTTCCCAAGTAGGCCAAGGTCAAAATCTCCCTGAAAGATCCTGAAATTTTTCACACTTTAGAGGCAGATAATGGGTGGGATTAATAGCTGGTTAACTCCACCCCCAACCACTCCCCCACTAGACTAGCTGTTATAGTCAGCGGGTCAGCCCTCAGGAAACAAAATTGCAGAGCTGACATTTTTAAATTGCTAAATATAAATTAAAATAAACTTTAACCATTATATACGATATGAATAGAACAGTTTGAGATTCGATAAAATGAGTCACTAAAACGAGCAAAAAATAATAATAATAATTGCGTATGTGGTTCTGTGAAACTTTCGGTCGTCGTAGATCAAAATAGATGAATGAAGTAGAGATAAATAGAATGATCAAGTTCCTAAAACAAGCATGTCTGTTGACAATGACGCTGTGTTGTGTTTTGTTTATGGGAGGGGTTTCACCGGAAACTCTGGAACAACAGCCAGTGAAACAAAAGATGCAAATGAAGTGAAGTATTTTGTGATCCTAAAACTGCTGTATGTTATGTTGAGTGGGTTCTCCAACATTTCAACTTTCATTATATGGGGGGGGAAAAAACGTTTTTGTTGATTTGCAGGACATCGTGTTTCCCGGCTTGGTACACCTTTCACCAGTCGCTGTCACATACATGATTGTTAAATGAATCAATACTGAACATAACATTGTTAAATCGCTTACTGTGACACCACTACATATTGATAAATAAAGATCTGTTTAACTGCTTGTATGAGTGCTCAAAAGAGCGCAAAATGAGACCAGTTACATGATGCTGTGGTCCTCAGTCCTTAATGGAGAGAATCCACTTGTTTTGTATCCTTCTGCACGGTGTAGGTTATGAAGGAGGCCGCTCCTGAGCACAACGCTAGCAGCTCAGAGGCAGAGGAGGAGAAAGAGGAGCAGAAAGAGGAGCCCCCAAAGATGGATAGGGAGGGAGACCTGGATTTCAGTCAGGTAAGCTTCAGGAAATCCCAATGCAATCTCTGATACGCCAGTATCATCATGACATTTTGCTGAGAGAGAGAGAGAGAGAGAGAGAGAGAGAGAGAGAGAGAGAGAGAGAGAGAGAGAGAGAGAGAGAGAGAGAGAGAGAGAGAGAGAGAGAGAGAGAGAGAGAGAGAGAGAGAGAGAGAGAGAGAGAGAGAGAGAGAGAGAGAGAGAGAGAGAGAGAGAGAGAGAGAGACCCCCTCACTTAACGAGCTACCAGTTTGATGTCCGTTCGGACGTACGACCAGCTCTCCAACCCGTTGGTATTGTGCGCTGTGTACAATACCGCGGCGTCTCAGCGTCAAGCATCTCATCGCGCATCACCTTTCTCAGTCTCGTTCCTGCAGTCTTTCAGTATTCACTACACTAGCGTTCGCAATTGCCATGCCCCCTTACTGTGAAATAACACGGGTCCTCGCTTATCGACCAATTCGCCATAGCGACCTGGTCCTAGGAATGGAACTCGGTCATTAAGTGAGGAGTACCTGTAATGCTTTGAATGATGTTTGAAATGTCTTAGACGATTTTTGTATCTTAGGTACTTTTAAAACACATTGTCTTGGGTTTTTAAAGACTCACTTGGAGAGCTCCGAGCTCACATTAAAGAGAGACTGATAATGCCAATTAAGATAATGCCTTACTGTACTGTAAAGACCAGATCACATGCCGTCTATACTCCACCCTGTGCAGAGATAAGGATAACCCCAGGAGGCTTGACAGAGTATTATGGTTTGTTTATAGCACAGTAAGATTGTGACTGGAGTTTGACTGTTAAATCATTGTATTAGGGGAAACACCAAGTGATATGTGATCGGGAGGCAGAGTCTTGTGAATGACATCAAACCAATCGTACACAACCCCTCACAGTATAAAGCCCTCTTTGGCAGAAGCAAGGGCAGAATGGACAGCATCACTATTTTAAAGTACACATGTATCCTTCTCTTTTTTCTGCAGAATAAATATCTTTAATACTCTCAGTTTTGGACCTAATAGCGACGCAGGTTTACCTCACCGACCACGCAGTGAGAACTCTGACAGTAGTTGACGCTCAAAAAAGAGAGGGAAAGAAAATGTAACAGAATGCAAGCTCAGCCAAGACAATATTCCAAAAATTGTGCAGACTGCGTATCTATCGCTGTAACTTCGGTAGAGCGTCTGCTCTGGTTGTTCCTAGTGCACAAGCTTCGCTCGCCAGCTAGTTTATGCATGGTGAGCAAAGGAGGGAACTTCGAGTGAACTAGAGTGAGAAGAGTCGGCTATTTATTATTATTATTTGTTAATTACTGCAATTTATTTTGGAATGACAAGTAGCATAACTATAATAGAAAGGTATATTTATACTTAAAAGTGAAAGAGACTTTCATTTGAAGTTTGAACTGGACATTTCCATGAGTTTATATGTTGTGTTCTACTAAAACTCAGTGGGAGTTTAAAGGTTGCATTATACTGAAACTTGGTCACAGTCCCATATTCTATTTTATTGGAACTCAGGGACAGTTTCATGTTCTATTATGGTTCCATAGTGAATAATGAACAATAATAAACAGTGTCAAAATCAACAATCTCACTATTGTGGTAACTGAAAATTGCAGCGGTAGTCCATATGTGCAGCTGTCCTCTCACGTGATCATATCACATGATGTATTTGTCATTGACGTACAGCAGATATATACTCAATGAAACGAAATGATAACAAAATCAGACCATGGATATAAACTCAAAATAATTTCACAACGTTTTATTATGAACATACAATTGTATGAAAATCAGAATCGGTCGAATTAGCAGGCTAGACTTAAAAGAAATTGGAATTGGCCAAGAAAATTGCTGTCGGTGCAACTCTAGTTGGTAAGCATGTTTGGTAACTTTACGAGATGATTCATTTCAAGAGGTATATCTTATTGAGAATTTTTTATACTGTATAAAGTTTGCCGTAGTAGCTTACATATGATGTGAATAGCCTAGTTACGAGACGGTTACGATGTGAATAACTGAGTAATTTATCTGCAGTAACTCAAATGCCACAGAGACTCCTGGTTACACTTTTGTGATACTAAAAATGTTTATTTTATTTAATATCTCCTTTATTTAACCAGGTAAAAAGTCTCATTGAGATTAAAATCTCTATTTCAAGAGTGACCTTGCCAGGAGAGCAGCATAAACATTGTTACAACAATAAGCACAAACAATAGGAACGGACATACAACTGTCACATGCTACAAAGGAGCAAACACAATATCCAGTTCAAATGCAATGCAGGATCAAGGGCAATAATCCAGTTATAATGCATAAACAGGCACACATTTTTTAAAGGGATTTTAGTGAGATTTTAAGAGCAATCACATTGACTAAGAGTACTATTTTCATGATCCTTTAAAATTGACATAAATTGCCAAAAAGTAATCAGCTCGGATTTGAATTGGAGGTCCTTCTGTCCATTCCAGCAATAAGGGGCAGCATATTTAAAAGCCTTTTTGCCTAATTCTGTTCTGGGAACATGTGAGAGCGCAGGCCATATTGATTTTTGTTTTTACACATGTATGGGCATAGACAAGGAGAAACCAGCCCAAGGAGAGATTTATATATAAAAGACAACCAATGCGAGAGTCTGCGGACATACAGAGATGGCAGCAGCATACAGAGTTTAGTGGTGTACAAGATTGCCACAGCCAGTAATAAAATTTAAAGCACAATGGTATACAGTATCCAACTGCTTAAGGCACTGGTCAGGTGCATTCATGAAGACCAGATCGCAGTAATCCAATGAAGGTAAAAAATGTTGCTGAAATAAAGTGTTTCCTTGCCTGGAGGGAGAAAGGATTTATTCCTAAAAAAGAAATCTAATTGAAGTTTCAGCTTGGAAACCGTATTCGATGTGTAAATTTAATTATAATTTCTGATCAATAATAATACCTAAATAGTTATATGTTGTGACCATTTCAATTTCAACCCCTTGAGCATTTGAGATCTTAGAAAGATTAGATTTGAACTCTTTGCCATTTGAAAATAGCATTACTTTGAATTTGTCTGCATTTAACACCAACTTAAGTTGAGTTAAATGGGACTGAACAACATCAAAGGCAGACCGCAGGAATTCAAGGGTTTGTACTACTGAAAGGGATGAGCAATTAATAACTATCATTTGCATAAAAATGAAACACAGCATTCGATAAATTATCACAAAGTTTAATAGTATATATGGAAAACAGCAGTCGTGCTAATATGGAACCTTGGGGCACACCTTTGATACAGGGAGGAAGAAGAGGAAGACGCAGCAAACTCGACACATTGTGTTCGAGCTGATAAGTAATTTGGAAACCAACTTGCAGCATGCCCAGATAAGCCAATATTGTAGAGTCTCTCCGCCAAAGTGACATGGTTAACTGTGTCAAGCCTTGGACAAATCAATAAAAAGAGCTGCACAATATTTTTTTGCAGTCCAGTGCCTTAATAATGTAATTTACCAATTTAATATCAGCGGCTATTGTGCTGCGTTGTTTTCTAAAATCTAACTGATTTTGATAGACTACCATTTGTGTCTAAAAATTCTTTAAGTTGTTGACTAGCAATCTTTTCAAGGACTTCAGCTAAAACACATCATTTAAAGATTGGCCTGTAGTTAGAAACAACTGAGGGGTCTCCTCTCGGCAAAAGCAGAGTGGATAGGCAGATTTCCGTGTTAGGAGTGTCGTTGTTGGAAAAGGTACGATTAAAAATGTAAGTCAGAGGTTTCGCTATAAAGTCTACAGCTAACTTGGGAAAGTAAGGATCAAGCTTGTCAGGACCTGTGGGTTTGTTAGGATCTAGTTGGGCTCTAAGGAGCTCTCTCACATTAAGAGGAGTAAAGGTGAATGGTTGAACCGTAGAATTAATTGGTGGTGGTGAATCGTGTACCCTCTGCTTGTTTAGCTGTTTTGGATCTGGATGTAAAGACTCTAACTAGGAAACGTTCATTGAAGTAGTTAAGAATGGCAGATTTATCAGTTAGAGTCCATGAGTCTTTTTGCATGCTGAAATGGGACAATAAACACATTTTTGGTAAGCTTGACATCGCCGGAAATTTCTTCCCCCTTTCCAGTTAGAGGATGGGGCCAAGCGTGTGAAGCTGAGTGACGGCAGCTCTGCCGCTGCCGGGCCGGGTGCCTTCAGCACGGTCAAAGCTGGTGGCATAAGGAGAAGCACACGGCACAGGAAACTCCGAGGCGAGAAAGCGCTCATTGTCTCGGCTAATCAGACGCTCAAGGATCTCAAAATACAGGTGGGAGCCTCTGCACTCGTCATATCATTCTATATCTCCACCAGAGCCCAGAACCACTTTGTTACCAGGGTCAAGTACCATTTTTGCTTGAGTTATTTCTGTTTCTAAGGCATCAAATATCACTTAAGGGGTTATTTTTAGGTAACTTAGTTGAGCACAAAACTTTTTTTTTTTTTTTTACGCAGTCATGCTGTGTGTAATGTACTGTCTGTTAGCGTACAATATAATGTCAACATTTCTGTCTATCTGTGTCAATGTAGATCATGCACGCTTTCTCTGTGGCGCCGTTCGATCAGAATCTCTCCATTGATGGAAAGTGTCTGACAGAGGACTCAGCCACGCTGGGCAGCCTGGGCGTGATCCCTGAAAGCATCATCTGCCTCAAGGTAAAATCGCTGGGCCTACACCCTCACAGTGGACACACTGACATCTAGAATGTTCTTGGCATAGTCTATAACATAAGCCCATCCTTCAGGCATGTGTTGCAGTGTGGTTAAAGTCCTAGTAACGTGCATTGGTTATAAGCCTCAGTGCGAAACAATTACATTAGAATTGCACATAATCTGTTCAGCAGTCAAAACAGTCATATAATTTAGTCATGGTGGAATGTGTTTCAGAAAACAGGAATCTCTCCAAATATGTGCATTACACTCTGGCATTTCTTTGCACGTAGGCTGACGAACCCATAGCAGATTATGCAGCAATGGACGACGTTTATCAGGGTAAGCTGTGGTGTTTTCAGTTTTGACGAATGGTAAGTTGAATCGCGGTGACGTCCATTTCTAATACAATGTCTGAATCTCTCTCTCTCTCTCTCTCTCTCTCTCTCTCTCAGTCGGGATGCCTGAAGAAGGATTTAAAGGTAAGCGTTCGACATGTTTATCATAGTGAAACTATCTGCTTGCTTTTATTGCATTAAATTTCTTTCAAGGGTCTTTTTCTACACCTTTACTTGCTTAATCATTGCTGTTTTGAAAATGCATTTATTTTTGTTACTTCTGGACCACTGTAGGAGACTGACAAGTCAGTTTGTTTACATCAATTGTCATTTAATTTTCAGAGCTGCCATCCTGCACGCATTTTGTGTACCAACTAAGCAATTCTTAATCAAAATACGCAGGTACTAAATGCCAGCTGAAACTACGCAAAAAAATACATATATATCGTAATTTAATGACTGAAATCAATAAATACAAAACAATATTGTACATTTATTGAGTGTTTAAACTATGTCCCTCGGATTGGACCAGATGCTGCAACCTGTGGATTTGGTCGGTTTTCACTGAAGAAGAAAAAAACAAAACGCTGCAACATAATGTGGTGTAGTTGCATAGATGACGCTCAGAAAGGAGAGCGAAAGAAAGAAAATGTAGGCTGTTTCGAGGTACTTCAAGGTAAACAAAGAAGATTAGGTCAATTATTTATTGATCGCCTGAAAATATTCCATAATTGTGCAGACTGTATCTATTGCTTTCATTTTAGCGGAGCTCTGTTCTTGATGAAAAGTTTGACTCTTTTTTTAAGACTCGGTTCTTGACAAGTCACTCAGCAAATAGAATCGTTCGATTTGATTCAGTTGGTTTAATTCACTGGGAGCGAAGGAGGACTTCCAGTGAACGAGAGTGAGAAGAGTCGGCCATTTTATTTTTATTTATTTTTGTTATGATTGCAATTTATTTCCAAAGTACCATATAAATATATATTTGCACTTAAAGTAAAAGAGACTTTCAGTTGAAGTTTGAACTGGACATTTCCATGTTAGTTATATGTTGTGTCCTATTCAGTGAGAGTTACAGGTTGAAGTATACTGAAACTTGGTGACAGTCACATATTCTATTTTATTGGAAGTCAGGGACGTTTTGATGTTCTATTATTATTCCATAGTGAATAATGAACAATAATAAACCGTGTCAAAATCAGCAATCTCACTATTGTGCTAAGTTAAAATTGCAGTATAGTCCGTATGTGCAGCTCTCCTTTCACCTGAGCGTGGTCAGATCACGGGATGTATTTGTCATCGATGTACAGCAGATTGGAAATCGGAATCTGCAGGTCAGACTTTAAAAAAATCATGAATCTGAATCGGCCAAGAAAATTGTAATCAGCTCCTGTTGGTAAACATGTTCGGTAACTCTATGAGACGATACATTTCAAGGGGTATATCCTAATGAGATAAATGGCTATATATAGTCAGCTGTAGTATCTCGCATACAATGTGATTATCCTCATTACGAGACGGCTACGGTATGAATAACTGATGGAGTCATTTAGCTGCAGTAAATCAAAAGCCACAGAGACTCCCTATTACACTATTGTGGTACTCAAAATATTTAACCAAGGTTGGCAGATCTGAATTTGGCTTAATGCAGTTTTAATGTCTTTGTTGTGCTGATATTATATGTGGATAACATAATGTCTCAGTGTTTAATATTTATGGTTGTTTGTGTTTTTGTTTTTACAGGCACTGGGCTTCTTGGGCACTGAGGAAAACCACATTTCCGCGATGCTTGAAGTGGATGGATGTTGGACGAAAATCAAAAAGCTTGAATTTGTCAAGTGTCCATACACAAATAAGTGCTTTAATTTATGTTCTTTTTTTTCTTTTTAAGTTTGAGTAGGTTTTCTTTTATAAAACTGTGACTATGTTGCAAAACCCACTGTTCTCTCTGTATATTAAAATCTTGCTGGCTTTTGATATTTAAAGACCACGCTATGTTTTCAATACTTTGTGATTTCCCTCACTAAATATAAACAGGTTGAAGAAGTTGATGGATTTCTTTGGGTCTGGAGCTTGACTTCAGTCGTCTTGTACAGTCACTAACCTGTTTTTACTTTTTTTTCTTATTATTTTAATATGACAAAAAAATAAAGCAAAAATGTTATTTTAGAATCCTTGTTCCCAGCAAGCGGAAACTTGTGGTATCACTTTAATTTCTTCCAATACATCCAAGTAAAATGCACGAGTAACTGTTAAGTGTTACAAATATAACTGCTTTCCATGTTTGAACATTTATTACCTCAACAATAAATCTATAGAATTATGTGGCATTTAGACATAGCAACATGGTGTAAGTTTCATGTTGAAGATGGTTCCTGCAAGAATACAGTTCAAACTTCCTTGGTCTTTGCTGAGTTAAGAAATAGGCTGCAGGTAATGTTAAACTATTCTTTTCAATGTTATTTCATATGGACAATAAAGATAATGTTTCTGAGCAGAGTGCCTAATTAATTGAGTGGGATTAGAAACAGAATAAGGCAGTAGTACTGTTTGCATAGTCTGCTAAAGGCAATGACTATCGAGTACTAACTGTAAACGTAGTGACTGACCTTGGTCTGCCCCTGAAATAGTACATGTAACTAGTACTAGTTACATTTCCGTGCCTTATCTAGCAATATGGTGGATATTGGTAAAGTGGGACGTGTGAAAGTCTATTGAGAAGTAGTTGTTGAACTATTTAGAATATTTCAATTTATTTATAAAGCATGTTTAAAAATATCCAGTGTTGACTGGTGCAAAGTTTAAAGACAGTGATCAAAATATAGTGTATGAACATACACAGATCAGCTACAACATTAAAACCACTGACAGGTGAAGAGAGTAACATTAATCGTCTTGGCACAATGGCACCTCAAGGGGTGTGAAATATGCAACAGGTAAGCAATCAGTACTATAAGTTGATGTGTTGGAAGCAGGAAAAATGGGCAAGCGTAAGGATCTGGGCAAACTGTGATGGCTAGACAACTGGGCACGAACACGGCACAAGGGCAACCCACACAATGATAGGCAGGTGGTTTTAATGTTGTGGTTGATCCGTGTATATAAACATTAGATTTCAACAGTTGTCCCAATGGTCAAGTCTATGGAGTACCAAATTATTAAATCAATAAATTTCGTTTTGAAATATTCCATGAAAACACAGTTATTACAATTATTTAAAAACAGCCACCTCCACAACAATAACCCTGCATTTAATTCATTTTCATCTCTTAATAAAACGTTTCCATGACGCTTTTGTCAGTAGCCAGTACGGGCATGCGCAGTTGCTCGTTGTTGGTCCCCACCAGCTTCCGTTTTTCTTTTTCTTTTTTTTCTTTCCCTATCGTCGCCATCTTCAAAACGCCGAAGCTTTATTGGACGAGCAGAAGTGTTCATCTACGGAGTTTAAATAAAGAGCCGGACCATTTGAATAGCACGCAAGGTAAAACGGAGAGGAGGCGGAATGTGGGGAGATTTCTCGTGTTTGTTCACACCTAAACTGCTCTTTTCCTGTCACACCCAGACTGTTGCGTGGCCTGATTAAACCAACCCCCATCCCCACATCATCATTAGCTAAGAATGCTAAAGCTAGCATGGACTTTCTACCTAGGGTAGTGTAGCTACAAAGAGGAGCTAACTAGACACTACCAGAGCACAATATAACATGACAGGGCAGCTCTTTGTCGTTATAAACAAATACATTTAGAAGGTTTTTTTTCGGAGGGGCTCAGATACACCTGAAATCACCAATGATGTGTCTTTAATGTCAGAATAAACTTTGTCCAATTTATGATTTTATATATATATATATATATATATATATATATATATATAATCCAAATTGAGTAGCATCAGTCAACATCACTGTTGAACCCAAAACATCCATACTTACCCGTTCTAGATGAAAAACCTTGTACTTACCTGTCTGAGGTTCTGTGGAATAATATTAATGGATTTATTACCGTAATTTACCACTTACCTTGCTATCTGCCCTAAAGGAAACTTTCATAGAGCCATTTAGTTCATAACCTACCTGTCCTGCCCAGTACAAAATATATAGCACTCAAGAAGACCCTGCAATACTATATTGAACAAGGACAACTTGTTTTCCTCTAATTTTGTTAAAAAGGTCTTAAAAGTTATTCAACTTAACTCTCCGATACCTCTGCTAACCATCGCCATTGTTTGGTCTCCCCTCTCTTTCTAGCTTTTGGCAGCGGCATGGAGCTGCCTGATTACAGCAAGCAGTTAATGCAGCAGCTACAGGCCCTGAGGAAGGAAGGCAACTTCTGTGACTGTACCATTTTAGTGGGCGACGTTTCCCACCGTGCGCACAAGTTGGTCCTGGCAGCCTCCAGTATGCTGTTCAGGTAGACCCCCCCAAATAGCTGGTTTTACTTCATTTCGAACTTGAGTTCTTACTATGGCTTAAGCTGTCTCCATACAGTTCCACTGAAAAAAGCTGAAAGCCCCTTTAAACCAACCAAGTCTCAACTTGGCCCTGACAGGCTGTGATTGGGCCACTTGGGCACCCATCATGTGGCCCGCCCCCCAATATATATACTGGGTCACCGCTTGTCATACTTCTTCTTTGCTTATTCAGCTCTCTGCTGTTAGAAGCAAGCCCTCTTTTCGATTAAGGAATTATTATGTCGGCTGCGGACTTGAAGACATGTGCGAGCTGTGATATGACCCGCAGGGATACTTACCCGCTGTGTGTCCGCTGCCTCGCTCATGCACACATGGAAGTGGCGCTGTCTGACCTGTTCTTTTGCGTCAACTGCTCGAGTCTGCCGCTGAAAGTATCTACATCTTCAGTTCCCTCCCCAGTCGTCCCCGTACTGCTGATGGCCCTACGAGCGTGTTGGGGGAAGGGCGAAGAGGAGGATTTGGCTCTCCCATCCTCGGGCCTTGTTTCAAGGCCACGCTCCACTGCCTCTCTGGATCCCCCTCAGCATCCGTGCCAAGTGATCAGGAGGAGTTGGCCACACACCAGGAGTTGCAGGACTTCCACGCAGCCCAGTGGTGCTCCGAGGCAGAGGAGGAGCCCTGCGGGCAGCCCCCGACCCCGCTGCTCCCTGCCTGCGTCCCCTCCCGGTGCTAGAGGATTTTACCAAGTAGGTAAGGTCGTCTTGCGGCGCTCCTCAGAAGGCAGGCTCCCCTATCCAGGCATCGCCCTTGGTCGGCTCTGGACACCGAGCCGGAGTTGGGATAACTGCCTATGCCCCCCCCCCGAAAGAATCAGTAGTTGCCCACCTGTGCCCCTCCCTCACCGCAGAAAGGGGCACGTGAGGCAGTGAGGGACAGGAAGGTGCGGAGGACCTGAGCCGCTAAAGCGGGGATTCGGGATGCTGGACTGCCGGCTTGACCTCGAGTTTTAGCACGAAGACATTCGCTGTACTTATTCTCGTGCCAGCGAAAGCCATGTGGTTAATGTACACAAAGTACACACACAGTCTTTATTTCCCCTCCCTCCCTCAAGTGTGTTTTTCCAATGTGTTTATCGAGGCCCCCTGACCACTCAGAAACATGAGCATCATGGCCTGAGACTAAAATACGAGCCCGAAGCCTCAGGTGAGGCCGGCACATGAACACAGGCATGAGCCACCCTGCCCAGAGAATGTGGCCAGAGGTACAATTTGTGGGCGAATCCGCTCTGATGGCATCGCTACCAGAATACAGAGCATGCCTCTCCTCTTGTGTGAGCATATGAAGACACCCATGGGCAGTTTCTCCTTGGCTAGAGAGGACTATTTTAAAGGGCTATGCGCTGCAGTTTGCCCTGTGTCCACCAGTGTTCGCTGGAGTCACACAGACAAAGTGTCTTGGACATCCTCCATCCTGGAAGGGGAGATTCATTCCTTGCTGGAGAAGGGCGCCATTTGCCCGGTAGTGGACAGGGAGAGAAACTGCCGTGCGGCTTTTACGGCAGATACATCCTCATTCCAAAAATAGATGGCTCTTCTGAGACCAATTCTGGATCCGAGAATTAAAAAAAACAAAACATTGAGAAAGCTCCTTTGAATGTTTACACACCGTCACCTTTTCAAATCGATCAGACGGGGAGACTGGTTCACATCAATGGTTTTGAAAGATGCTTACTTTCACATACCAATTGGAAAGACACAGGAAATACAGTACTATCTGAGGTTGGCCTTTTAGGACAGAGTGTACGAGTATTGTGTTCTCTCCTTCTATCTCTGGCCCCCAAAATATTCACTATTTGTATGGAGGCAGCCGTTTCCCCTCTGCGCACCCAAGGAATTAAGGTTCTGTTATATCTGGATGACCTCCTAATAATGGCGGGGTCCAAGGAGACAGCACACTCCCACACGGGGGAGCTGCTCGACCATCTCCGCAGCCTGGGTTTTCTGGTGAATTGGAAAAAGATGCGTTGATGCGTGCACAAGGGCACGTGGGGTTATGGTCCTGCTGGGCCTGATGGCGGCTGCCTCAGCTGCCTTCCCACTGGGTCTGTTCAGGATGAGAACCCTGAAACGCTGGCTTATAAAACAGCGGGTGCGTCTATCCAGGACCTCTCCCGTGTATTGACCATTACACAGGAGTGTAGAGATGGCCTGAGGTTTTGGCTGACCATCGGCAACCTCATGAAAGGGATCCGGCTGGGTCACTGCGGGTTGTAATAAAAAAAAAAGAAAAAAAGGTGCCTCCCTGTACGGCTGGGGCACTGTTTGCAAAGACTGGATGGTCAGCGAGCGCTATGGAGCCCACGAGACCCTGGCAAATCAATGTGTTGGAGTTGGAGGTAGTCTGGTTGGCCCTGTTACACTTCACACCACGGTTGAGGGGACACCACATCCTGATACGTTCCGACAACACTGCGACAATTGCTTATATCAATCGGCAAGGTGGTCCCTAGCCATGCGTCAGGTGGCATCAAGGTTTTTGCTGTGGGCCCATTCGCGCCTCTGTTCCCTGTCAACATATCACATTCAGGGCAGGCAGAACCTGGGAGTGGACTTATTATCAAGGGGATGGCCGCAAGCGTCGGATTGGCGCATTCATCTGCTGGTCCTCGACATGATCTTGCGTCGATTCGGCCGAACCGAGGTAGATCTGTTCGCTTCGTGAGACACGGCTTGTCCTCTATGGTACTCCAACGACAACCTCCCATTGGGACACGATGCCATGGCTCACCGCTGGCCTCAGGCTCGTTTGTATGCACCCCCCCCTCCCGAGTTTCAGGGGGTGCTGGACAAGGTGAGGGAGGACAGGGTGGAATTGGTTCTGGTGGCACCTTGGTAGCCGACACAGACTTGGTTCGCTGACCTGCGGTTCCTCATTGTGGGTTTGGCTTTGGCCAGACCTTCTGACACAGGCAGCGGGGAGAATATCCATCCTGCCCCCCACCAATGGAAACTGGTAGCCTGGTTTTGGTGTTAATGCTTTCACGAAACCCCCATTCAAACCGCTCCAGGAGGTGGGATTAAAATTTTTATCGTTGAAGTCAGCACTGCTTCTGGCACTTGTCTCAGCAAAACACGTGGGAAACCTGGCTGCACTGTCTGTTCACCAGTCCTGCTTGAGACAGCTTAAGGCATAGTAAGAACTTATGTCCTTCATTCGTAAAACCAAGGTTGTAGCACAACCCAAGTGTTTTAGCATTAAATGGTCAAAATTGGGTCTTTTTTGACAAAGAAAAATGCAATTGACAATAAATTGGTGTTCTGCAGCTGAGTGACTACAACCGTTTTGTCACCGGTTGCCATGTTTGGCTGGAGGTGACCTTTAGAGACACTCCAAAAGTTTTCCCCGTCAGTGTTTTTGTATGTGTGTCCTTGATTCTGGTGCATCTATATCAGGGGTTCTCAAACTTTTTTTCATCCAAGGACCCCTTATATTGAAGAGAATAAACTGAGCCTCATGTATGCAAAAATTTGATATTAGGCCTATTTCTCACACAACTACATGTAGAAAATAATTCAACGGGAATGTATTAGAAATATTTGTATTGTACCATTTCAAAATACAAAATATAAAAACAATGTATTCAATTCAATTAACATCAATTAAATTAATAAGTAACATTGTAGCCACACAAAATGTCAAACACAAATCAAGAGGTACGAGGAGGACAGAGGAGGTGCAGCGGGGTGCGGAATTTGTTCGTCTAAAAGAAGATCATTTTATGTGTATATATTGCGAAAAAAAATAATATTTCTAAAGATTTTAGAATGTACTCCTTCAAAGGAAACAAAAATCTTAAAAAAAAAAAAAAAAAAAAAAAAATATATATATATATATATATATATATTATTTTTTTTGCAATGGGGGTGCCCGGACCCCACTTTGAAAATCACTGATCTATATCTGTATGAGTTATGCTCCAATGTATGCCAAATTGAATGGGCGTGTGCAACACACAACCCCTGTTATGGACTAATACACTGATGACTGGGCTGCGTTTTAAGGCTGATGAAAAGCAACCCACAGCCATTCCTCAGACCCTTATCATAGCCATTTGGTGGTGTTGTATTTCGTGAATTCACCATCGCTCAAAATAATCCATTTCAAGCCAGTTTCCAACATGAAATAATAGGGGAGATATTCTCTACGAGGGTATTTTATTCTCAGCTCCTTTTCTCATCTTTTTCTCCAAAATATATGGAGAGCCTTAGCCCTTTGTCCTCATTTATACCAGTCGTCCCTGTCATTGGATACGGAAATCATTGGCAATAATATTGGAAATTTGGTCAACTTCACTTACAGTGTGTATATTATGAAATTATATAGTATTTGGTAGTATGGTAAATATTTACCGTTAAGGTGGAGGTACACTTAAAAAGAAGTAGAAGTTTTTGACCAAAAAGACGTCCTCAGAACAAGATAAGAACAAATTTATGTGGTGATCTGGGTTGTTGCTGTGTTCTCTCCGCAAGCCACAGAGACAAGCTTTGTCTTTTGTCTTTCTCTCGTTCTGAGACCTCCCCCTGCCGCTATAGGTCCAAATTCCACTGTCATGGCAGGGGACAGAGTTTAACCTTCGTTTCCGGGTCATTCAACCTCCTCCTAGGTCAACAAGCTTGTTTTTTTTTCCAGAGTCGCAACTTTCAGAGCATGTTTTATATATACCATATTTCCTCAAATAAAAACCGGAAAACAAGGCTGAACCTTGAGTTTTTCGTACGCACAGCGCAATTGTATGATACAAACATTTTAAACCAAACACGTTCTGCCTTGGATCAGGACAGTGGATTACTTAATGGAGAGAGTGATCTCTAGTCCAGTGTGCGTCCTGTGTCGCCAAACAAAAAAACAAGGCAAGTTTATTATAGATGTATTTCAAGATTCAAGATTCAAGATTTTTATTTGTTACATACATAAACATACTTCCATACATATATGCAGTGAAATGTAATGCAACGCACCCGGTGATAGCACACAATAAGTCCTAGGAAAAAGTACAAAAATAAAATAAAATAAAAAGTAGAAAATTCCTTTCTAATAGACCGACTAACTGACTCCTAAAACGTAATACAGTAAGTGGAATACTTATAGAATAAGATAAAAAAAATATAGAATAAAATACAATAAAAAATAAATTGAAATAAAATGGAATAGGTTGAAGGAATATGCCTATGTATATACAGATATGTGCATTTAATTTAATATTTATTTTGAGGAACACAGCACGCAGACAACAGTTGAGGTAAATAAAAGCCCCGGTCACTATTTGAGGAAATAGTGACCGGGGTGAGTTTGATTTCACTATTTTTAATCTTTATGTAAAGCAAAGCCACTCCCAACTCCTCTCACTGTAGTGTTTGTGCTTCTTTCACTGCAGAATTCTTATTGAGTGTCCTGCTAACGGTGTTCTGGGACATGTTCACTTGTGGTTCTAATGTATTTTGTTCTTGCTTCTTTCTAAGTGTATCTCCACCTTTAGCCTTTCCTCATTCTTTCTGCACAAGGTCTCTCTTGGATGGCTCGGACACCATCTCCATCGACACGGTGGTGGTCTCGTCGCAGGAGTTTGAACGCCTGCTGGACATCGTCTACACCGGTAGGCTACCCCAAGGCAAGCACAACATCAGTCAAATCATCACCACGGCCGACAACCTGCAGATGTTCGACGTGGCCATCGGCTGCAAGAACATCCTGGCCAGCCTTCTGGGCCAACCGACGTCACCCCAGCTGGCCCCCACCATGCCACCCCAGACCCAGACGCAGACCCAGACCCAGCTCCAGGTCAAGACCGAAGAGATGGGTGGAACGAGGCCGGGAAAGGCCACTGTCATGTCTGGTCCACAGGGGGTTAACTGCACAGAAGAAGCCGAATTTGGAACCGAAAGTGTGAATGCTGCGGAAGCCAGAGCGGAGGAGAGGAGGAATGGGGAAGGACCGAGCCCTAAAACAATTCCTGTTTCTGTCCTGGGATCCCCCGGTGAGTTTCTGCCCCCATTTGTGTTCAAGGTTCTATCATTTTTTTTTCTTTTTTTACACTTTTTTCTTAGAGAGGAGTGCTTATAGTCAGTCATAATACAGAAAAAGTCAGAAACAACATGGCAAGTTTACAGGGCAATAAATAAGAGTGATGGGAAAACTGTTGTTATTCAATGCGTAATACGTTATCTTTTTTCTGCACATAGACAATTGTGGCTTGGTATTGGGCAGCAGCTCACAATTAATTTTTCGATACAAAGGGTCACGATAAAATTCCATGTTGATTCAATCCAATATTGGTGAGATGGCTTGTGATGCGATTTTGTATCAATATATTGACATTTATACACAACGTTCTGCCAACGTTTCATTGTAACATCTGACATGCATTGCAAAAATATTTCAGATAACAAATTCAGTATCATATAGAGATTAAATCTTTATCGTCTTGGTGCTTTCATGCAGTGTTTAATTTAAACAGAGTCCTTCCTCCCTGATAAAGACCAGTCAGCTCACAGGAGTAAGATAGAGGAAAACAACGCCAGCGTGTCTCACGGCTCTGATAGCGCTCTTCCGGAATGTTCCTCTGGGTTGAAGGAGCTTCTTGTTGAGGTCCCTTCCATGCCGGAGCTGCTAACTCAGGCAGCGCTGGACACCTTGGGGGAAAAGGAGGGAGAGGTAAAGCACTTTGGCTGCCCATTTGTCCTTTCTTCAACTATTGTTTTGATGGTCTGTGTTTCAGCAAAGGGCTAACTTCATCATCTCTAAAGAATGACCAAATGATTGGCTAAGGCTTGAGATGTTAGATGCCCAGAATGGCGGAAATTTGTGTTGTTTCCCCCCATCTCTTTCTCCTCTCTTAGCGTCATTGCTAACTGAGTTTTTTTAGGTAGAGAGACACATTCTTCATTTAAATTTGAATTAAAACGTAATATTCCCTAACTGAAGTAATGCTTACATTGGTATGATGACTTATACATACTTGAGGTTAGCTAACCCATGAAAATAAATAATTGTACCTTTTACTTTACCAGGTTAGAATCTTTTACAAGAGAGACTTGGCCAAGAAAGCACCAGACAATTTTACACAACATAAAACAACACGCCAAAAAAAATCCATGTTTTGGTTTTATGGATTAACGTTTCGAGGGAACTTGGGTAAATACAGAAATATGCATGTGACGATATGTCCAAAAATAATAATAATTTGACAAAGACCATTATTAATTAATCAAACATGTTTTATTAGCCCCGGGAAAGAACGCAATTATCTAGCAAACATAGATTTGCGACTGGTTTCAACTTTTCTGCTGCTTTGGCATTGATTTACTCACTGTGTGTGTGTGTGTGTGTGTGTGTGTGTGTGTGTGTGTGTGTGTGTGTGTGTGTGTGTGTGTGTGTGTGTGTGTGTGTGTGTGTGTGTGTGTGTGTGTGTGTGTGTGTGTGTGTGTGTGTGCGCCGCACGTCATCCTGCGGGAACTCTCTCAGGTGGTGCGCCAGTGCTGCGAGGGGGCCCGAGCAGGCACGGCAGCTAACAGGTTGGGGGCCAGACTGAGAGAGGGGGCCCTGAGCGGGAAGGGGATGCTGGCGTTGCTCAGCGCCGTCAGGGAGAAGTCCTCTTCCTCCTGCTCGCCTCAACTGCTCTCCCTCCTGAAGCAGCTGGAGAGGAGGACGCAGCAAAAGGAAGCAAACGGTATTGTGTGTGTGTGTGTATGTGAGATCCCCAAAACAATGTATTCTTGGAATACTTCTTTCAGAGTACAGAGCATCAAAAGTCTGATGTCCCCAAAATATGTTTTTGAATTGTTTTGCTGAAAATACAGCTCAGATTATGCATTCTAGCCATTTTAATACCATAGTGTTCTAAAACAGGCTGTTTTCTGTGTGTGTAGCTTTAATTGTACATGAGCAGCCAAGCCCGTATTTCTGAGCCAATGTGGTTTGAACGCAAGTTCCGGGTTTTGTGAGCCAATATTACTCATCTTAGAACTATCAACAACATGTAACAATGGAACGCTAAAGTGAGCCATCTATAACCACTTTGGTAAACATGCCTCCCCCTCTATGAACCCAAACCTCTATTAATTGCTAAATTCAATTAAAGTTCAATAATGTAAAGTTAAAAGGTATTATATACTCGCATATTTATTTTGTACATCTATATAGATATATAGATTTATATTTATCTAGTTTATACAGACATGGACAATTTTGTTGCTACCCTTACAGCTCATTGAAACAATGCTTCATTCCTCCTGAAAATTTATGAAATTAACAGCAATTTTCTCATGTATACCTGCAAGCTTTTGGTATGTCATTGAGTAAAGCAAAGAAACTGTGAAAAGAGATAAATTATTGCTAAAGAGATCAATTATATTCTAAAATGGCCAGGACAAATTTGTTGGTACCCTTTGGCGAATATAGAAGAACCCGCAATTTTCTCTGAAATAACTTAACTCACAAAAGTAACTGGCATCCATCATTGTTCAAGTTGATTGTGATTATTTGTCACATACATATACATACGGTCATACATTTATTCCATATTTAATAGAAATCAGTCTTTGCGTTTGACTCAACAGAATATTTAACATAATAAAACAAATGAAAATGGCCTTGACAAAAACTATCGGACCCTTAACCTAATATTTTGTTGCACAACCTTTGGCGGCAATCACTGCAATCAAGCCATTTCTGTAGCTCTCAATGAGACTTGTGCACCTGTCAACAGGTAGTTTGGCCTACTCTTCCTGAGCAAAGTCCTCCAGCTGTCTCAGGTTTGAAGGGGGCCTTCTCCAGACTGCATGTTTCAGCTCTTTCAATAGATGTTCGATAGGGTTCAGATCAGGGCTCATAGAAGGCCACTTCAGCGCTTTCACACTGGGCAGTACACGGTACAGTAGACACTGATGTACCTTGACCTTGGAGTTCCGCTTGTACCTCTTTGGAAGTTGTCCTTGGCTCTTTTTCTACCATTTTAAAATGCTCTATCCTTCTGTTCAATCTGGGGTCGATTTTCCTCTTGCGGCAGCGTCCAGGGAGGTTGGCTACAGTCCCATGGACCTTAAACTTCTTTATTATATTGGCAACTGTAGTCACAGGAACATCAAGCTGCTTGGTGATGGTTTTATAGCCTTTACCGTTAACATGCTTATCTATCATTTTTTTCTGATCTCCTCAGACAACTCTCTCCTTTGCTTTCTCTGGTCCATGTTCAGTGTGGTGCACATGATGATACCAAACAGCAGAGGGACTACCTTCTCCACTCTAGATGTGATACCAATTAAAGAAAACAGTTAGTTTGAAATATCACTATAATCAAATTATTTATAATCTTTTGATTGCAGTGATTGCCTCCAAAGGTTGTGCAACAAAATATTAGGGGTCCCATCATTTTTGTCAAGGCCATTTTCATTTGTTTTATTATGTTAAATATTCTGTTGAATCAAAAATCAAACGCAAAGTCTGATTTCTATTAAATATGGAATAAACAATGATGGATGCCAATTACTTTAGTGAGTTATTTCAGAGAAAATTGTGGGTTCTTCTATTTTCGTGGAAGGGTCCCAACAAATTTGTTGAAGGGTACCGACAAATTTGTCCTGGCCATTTTAGAATATAATTGATCTCTTTAGCAATAATTTATCTATTTTCACAGTTTCTTTGCTTTACTCTATGACATACCAAAGGCTTGCAGGTATACATGAGAAAATTGCTTTTAATTTCATCACTTTTCAGGAGGAATGAAGCATTGTTTCAATGAGCCAATTAACTGTAAGGGTACCAACAAATTTGTACACGTCTGTATATACGGTATATCTTCGCAAACTGTTTTAAATGTTAAAGAACCCAAAGCATTTGACATTGTGAACAGCAAGTCAAGGAAAAGATAAACAACATAATCAACAAATGTTAGTCCAGCTAGCTGGTGTTTCTTCCACTAGATCATAAAATCAGACCTCCACTTCAGTTTAGAAGTTTTTGAAAGGCCTAATCTTCCGCCACCTTACAATGCTACGCCAGTTCAGTTCATTCTTTCATCGTGTCAGAGGCTGATGTATTCTCCCCTACTCCCCGAGCAGCCTCACCGCAGCAGCCTCTATCTCCCAGCCTGGCTGCCAACAGCACCAACGAGGACAAGGAGCCTGAGGACAAGGGCTGTGCAGATGGTGTGGTGGACATGAAGGTCAAACCTGATAGTAGTCCGGCCTCCCCCGCTTCACCCTCGCAGCCCTACTCCTGCCGCTGGTGCAAGAAGGGCTTCAGCTTCAAGTGCCGCCTGCGGGCCCATGCCAAGCGCTGCCCCAAGTCCCAGGAGCTCAAGCACCAGTGTCCGCTGTGCCCTAAGCGGCTGCCCACACCAAGGGCCCTGCAGCGCCACCGCGCAGAGGTCCACCCCGAGACGGCGCGCATCAAAAAGAAGGTGGCCTGTGACCTGTGTGGGAGGACCTTCGCCCACCCCTCAGGTAAATAAAAAAAAACAAAAACGTTATCACTTTGCGAGATCTCTTTGTTTACTGTCTGTGTTTGTACACCACAGTGTGTTGGATGTTGACCGTGAAAACAAACAAAGATTCTCTGTTTTTGTATTTTACTTCTTGTAATGGAAACAAGTAGTATTAATGAGGGAGAAACATGGCAATCTCTATGTCTAAATGATTTATAGGAGGAACACAACATAAATAATTTTTTTAATGCAATTTTATATATCTACTTTTATTAGCTTATTCTTGCCCTGTTTTTAAGAAATGCCATTCTTAAATTATTTTATTATTCTAGTTTTTGAATGCATTTTGCTTGTTTTTTTTCGCTTTTATTGTTACTATTTGACGGCCTTATTTTAATGTAAAGCACTTGGAGTTAAATGTTGTGTTTATTATTATAAACCTTGCAATTAAAGGCCTTGATTCATTATAGTGTAAGACATGCAGTTTCCCACATAATCCTACTGTTTTACACCAAAATTTTGCAGGTATACCCCGTTTTTTTAGGCGCAGGTAAACCCGCTTAAAATAGGCGATTGACACCTGTCCCATTGCCAGGTCCCATTGGGGGAAAAAACGGTTTATCACCCAGCAAGACTCGGTTCACTTCATTCCTACAAAAGAGCTGTTTAAAAGAATTTAATCGTTTGTGAGCGACCCAACACTACAATAGAAGCAGCATGGAGTATTCATGTCTGCTCCCGCGCCTCGCCAGTGCACTATGCAGCGGGGAGTGGAGATGCTCCTCTGTTTTGGAGACCGCTTGGGGCGGTGCTGGAGTGGCTTGGAGCCTGGTGGGGGGTGTGGGGTTCTCCACTGTAGTCCCCTTGGAACAGTCCCCACACTCAAAACATTTCATGTTCCCCCATGTGGGAAAATGTCATTAACTTCTGTTTTTTTGTTTTTGGATTCTAAATCGGACATGAAATGATGGAATGATACACGGATATGCCTGTCTATTTATGCGCCAACGTCCGGAACCTAAACGTGCGTCGCATCGTGAAGGAAAAAAGGCGAAAATTAATGGGTTGACCCAGGTGTCCTGTTTCCATCAGAGCCGATGGAGCCGATTAAAAACCCTTGTCTATTGCAGGGTTATTTGACTCGGGACTGAAACCCGTGTGTTACCTTTCCCACTATTGACAAATGCCGGATGTTGGCGAGTATTACTGGGTTTTTGGCCCAGTGGGAAAGGGGTATTCGATTCTGTTCGTGGTGGTAGCTGACTGGTGGGGGGGTGTAAGAGAGTGACTGAGAGTCCCTATTACATGCGGTGCTTTTTTTTTTTTTTTGTTAAATGAAGAAATTTAGTGAAATAAAATAAATCTAAAATAAAAACACAATGTTTTCATTTGCATCATTTAGAGGAACGACTGTCTATCTCCAATGTCTCCATTACGCAAATTGCGCCCCAATCCCTCCCATCCCCTAGAGGACACACAGAGGACCCAAAACGTACTTCCGTTTTTGATCAACGATATCATGTTATTTTCGCTTAATTATATTTGCTTGAATGCATGATTGGAATGACAGATTAATAGATCTGGATCGGCCTGGATTAATAGATCCAGGGCTTTTCATAAAACATCCTGCACATGATCATGTTTTGATTCAAAATGGGCATGGAGAGGAGGGGCTATTCAGACAGGGCCATTGTCAATTGGTTTGTGAGCGAGAGAGAGCGAAAGCGGGGCAGGCGGGCTGAGTGAATCAATGCGCTGTGCGCAGCTCTACGATGAAGAAAGATTTTAGCCATTTTTAATATAAAAAAATTGAATTACAATATGTGGCGGTCAATGTTGATATTGTGGCGGGCCGACACAAATAAATCAAATTATGGAAAACACTAATGTGTATTGATATTGATAGTATATATTTCCAATTGATATTGATATATCAATTGGAAATACCTTATTTGCCCCCTCTTAAAAGATTATGATTTAAAATGTATGCTGCTGACGTATTTTGCAGGAATACATAACAGTATATTTAACAGTTATGTCCATGACAAAAATGCAGACGAGGAAAAAAAAAAAACTTAAAAAAACTTAAAAATATATATATATATGGTATGTGGGAGGTTGACTGTAGGCTTCAGCGCGTGATCTGCTGTGCATTACTCCAAACAAAACCAATAAAAACAGTGTGCTTTTATTGTAGACATGTTTTGTTTCCGACATTTCCCAATTGAATGAAACAAAAAAAGCACGGCCAAGGAAACTTTCAAATTAGGCCTTGTAGATCTAATATGAGTGAAGATTCAGCAACTGGATTTCTTATTTGTCACCTCAAATTTGTTCAGAAACAGATTTTGGTGGACTGATAAGGTGTGAAGTGAAAGTAAAAGTTGATGTGCTTCATACAACAGGCTCACAGAACTGGGGAAAACAGTACCGGAGTGGGTGTGGGGAGCAGCAGCTTATTTTCATTTAAAGCGACACACACAGAAACAAAACGTCAAGAACAGGAGGGGTTTTGAGGCATTTAGAATGGCTAGAATGCATTATCTGAGTGATATTTTAAGCAAAACTGCAAACTGCAAAGACATGTTTTAGGGACCTCAGAGAACTATATTAACTTCTTGAAAACTAGTGTAATATGTCCCCTTTATGGTGGAAATCCATAAGATCGTCTGTATATTACACTATTCACTCCCTTTTTAATAAATTTTGTTAAATTTTTGTTTTGATTGACTGTCACTGACCTAGGCATGATCTACCACAAACGGACGGAACACTTTGATGAGAAGCCATACTCGTGTGAGCAGTGCGGTGCCAAGTTCGGGGCCAACTCGTCGCTGAAGAACCACATACGCTTGCACACAGGAGAGAAACCCTACCACTGTAAACACTGCGACATGACCTTCAGTGTGGCTGCGGCACTGGCATACCACACCAAGAAGAAGCACTCAGAGGGTACAGTGAACACACACAGGCACACCAAAGAATAGTCCATTTTGTAGCCAACCAATCGTGATTGTGCGCGCGTGTGTGTGTGTGTGTGTGCGTGTGTGCATTTAAGGCAAGATGTACTCTTGCCAGTATTGCGAGGCCCTCTTCGCCCAGTCCATCGAGCTGACCCGTCATGTGCGCACACACACGGGGGACCGCCCCTACGTGTGCAGGGAATGTGGCAAGGGCTACAGCCAGGCCAGCGGTCTCACAGTCCACCTCCAGACCTTCCACAGTAAGACCCTCCCTCAACTCCAAACTCGCCTGGGTTAAAGCGAGCACAATGAGAATATGGCAAATGTATACAGTATCTGTCAATGTTATCTAGATGACAGGGAAACTACACAATAACAATATGGCAATATACAATAAATATAATGATAAACAATAAATATAAACCTAAAAGGTAACAAGAAAAACATATAAATGACCTAAAAAATAATAGAGAAAAATTTGACATTATACATAAAACCTAAAAACTAACTAGAACATAGTTACATTTGTCACAAGTGCAATAAACCTAAAAGGTGAACAATACACTAACAGTTAACCAGAAAAATGTACCCAACAATAAACTTAAAATAAATTGGTAATATACAATAAACCTAAAAACTAAGCTAAATAATTAACAATAGCTAATGAAAAAAATTACCTTACAATTGCTAATGAAATTAATACAAGAATACCAGAAATCAACCATTAAAAACAGTTGTTTCTCATTAGGATACCAGCGCTATAAAGATAAGAGACGTACAAAAGTATTTTCCTGTTTGTTGGTTGGTCCGAATGATGACTCCAATAGTTTGCGTGCAGAAAAAAAGTCCAGACTTCTAACTTGAGTTTATTTGTGTGAATTATTGTTGAAACAACGCATCGATATCCTTCCTGCCCTCAATCAGACATCCTGGAGCCCCACGACTGCCAGAAATGTCGGCTGAGCTTCCGCTCCTTGGAGGAGCACCAGCAGCACATCCAGGAGTGCCACCCGAAGGACTTCCACAGGTGTGCAATCTGCCACAAGGTTTTTACCAGCGCCGCCCTGCTGGACAAGCACAAAGGCACACACACCGGTCTCAAGCCCTACAGCTGTGACCTCTGTCACAAGTCCTACCAGGTCAGTGTGTGTGTGTGAAGGGTTTCCAGTCAACAGGTTTGTACTGTTGGTAATAGTGACTCTTGAGGCTGGGCTATTTACTGCACCGCGTTCCAAATTATTATGCAAATTGGATTTAAGTGTCAAACATTTAATTTTTTGTTTCTCAATTAAACTCATGGATGGTATTGTGTCTCAGGGCTCTTTGGATCACTGAAATCAATATCAGACACCAGTGATAATTAGTTTGCCAGGTGAGCCCAATTAAAGGAAAACTACATAAGAAGGACGTTCAACATAATTAAGCAGGCCACAGGTTTCAAGCAATATGGGAAAGAAAAAGGATCTCTCTGCTGCCGAAAAGCATTAGATATTTCACGAAAACTTAGGCGTGATCATCGTACTGTGAAGAGATTTGTGGCTGATTCAGAGCACATACAGGTTCGTGCAGATAAAGGCATAATGACGAAGGTTTCTGCCAGACAAATTCATCGGATTAAGAGAGCAGCTGCTAAAATGCCATTACAAAGCAGCAAACAGGTATTTGAAGCTGCTGGTGCCTCTGGAGTCCCGTGAACCTCAAGGTGTAGGATCCTCCAGAGGCTTGCCGTTGTGCATAAACATACTATTGGGCCCCCCTTAACCAATGCTCACAAGCAGAAACGGTTGCAGTGGACCCATAAATACATGAAGACTAATTTTCAAACAGTCTTGTTTACTGATGAGTGCCGTGCAACCCTGGATGATCCAGATGGATGGATGGAGTAGCGCATGGTTGGTGGATGGCCACCATGTCCCAACAAGGCTGCGACATCAGCAAGGAGGTGGCGGAGTCATGTTTTGGGCTGGAATCATGGGGAGAGAGCTGGTCGGCCCCTTTAGGGTCCCTGAAGGTGTGAAAATGACCTCGGCAAAGTATATAGAGTTTCTGACTGAGTACTTTCTTCCATGGTACAAAAAGAAGAACCGTGCCTTCCGTAGCAAAATCATCCTCATGCATGACAATGCACCATCTCATGCTGCAAAGAATACCTCTGTGTCACCGGCTGCTATGGGCCTAAAAGGAGAGAAACTCATGGTGTGGCCCCCATCCTCCCCTGACCTCAACCCTATTGAGAACCTTTGGAGCATCCTCAAGCAAAAGATCTATGAGGGTGGGAGGCAGTTTGCATCAAAACAGCAGCTCTGGGAGGCTATTCTGACATCCTGCAAAGAAATTCAAGCAGAAACTCTCCAAAAACTCACAAGTTTAATGGATGCAAGAATTGTGAAGGTGATATCAAAGAGGGGGTCCTATGTTAACATGTAACTTGACCTGTTAAGATGTTTTTGATTGAAATAGCTTTTGATTTCAGTAAATATGACCTAATGCTGCAAATTCAACAAATAACCATTAGCAGTTCTTTACAACCTATAAAATGTTTTGAAACTCTGTTGTGCATAATAATTTGAAACAGTGCATTATGAGTTTTTTATTTTTGAAAGAAATACTGTTATCATTGGGAGGTTTGTTCAATAACGTTCAAATTATACCCTAATGGTTGATGACTTGAAAATTATACTGACTGTCATTTGCATCAACTATTTTGGAAAATCAGAGAAAAATATCATTTGCATAATACCTTGGAACGCGGTGTATGATAAACAATACGATAATAAGAGCATAATACCCTTTTATATGTTATAATGATAGCAGTATGACGGTATATCAGATTTTCAAATTAAAGTTCCAGACCTAATATCCCAGACCTCTGTTGGTGAGAAATTGTACAGCATATCTTGTCATCTTGAACAATTGACACCAAAATATGAGGCCATCTTCAATTCCTGCGGATGCTATGCTGCAGAAAAAAACATCAAACAACAAATGTACCCGTCACCCAGCATAAAGCGGTCTGATACTGCTTCCATTGAAGTCAGTACTTGGAAAAAATCCACTTCCTACTTGGAGAGTACAAAGGCCAGGGTTACAAATTTTACAATGGGAATTCATGTTTTCCCGAGCTGAGGCGATGGGAACACATGGCACGGAAGCTGAGGCCGCTGACTCGCAATTACAGATTTCTGACTTCCAATGGAATGCACCTTTTGCGAAGTTAACATTTCCTGCCCTACTTTTTCCGCCCGTCTCTATCCGCAGCAACTGTCGGGTCTGTGGTACCACAACCGGACCACCCACCCGGAGGTCTACGCCAGCCAGACCAGAATATCCCTCAAGACCCTTGTCCAGTGTGACATCTGCTTCAAGTTCTTCCCCAACACCTGCAGCCTGAGCAGCCACCAGGTGGCAGAGCACAGTGGTGAGGAGGATGGTGTCCCAGCTGGATGGCTCACACTGCGTCCTTAAAGGAAGTTCAGTTTCTTTTATGTTCATCCCAGTTTTGTGCTCACCCCTCATGTCAGACGTATGTAGGTAGGTGTCATTCTCGCAGCGGTCCAGCCTTTTCTTCAAACTGGACACATGGTTCCACACTCCTGTCAGGAGTTCAGTGCAAGTAATAGGGGACACATTTATTTGGTGACACTTCTCTCAATGCAGCAGTATTCTCAAAATTGCATTTTATTGAAATAACTCCTCAAATTTGCAAAGTCAGACTACTGTGACATCCTGTTAGCTTTGCCTAAACTCTACCTAAGCTCTGCCGAGTTTTTGCACTGAATGCAGGTTGTGAATATGTCCCCCATTACTTACTTTCAACTCCTATTACTCTGTATGGAGCCGTGCATGCCAAGCCGAGTATGGAGAAAAGGCTGGACAATGACCTACATACTACATGAGGGGTGAGTAGAAAAAAGGGATGAACTTCCAAAGATCTGATCTATTCCTTTAAAGTGTTCAAGATTCAAGATGTTTATTTATCACACACATATACTGTACATATGAGCATACATATATATAATGAAATGTCATTGCAATGCACCCTGAGATTATGCACAATAAGTACTAAATTGACACAATAGCTAACTAATTACTTACTAATTGAACTGATTCCTAAAACTTAATGCAGTTAGTAAATAGAATAAAATAAGAGTAAAAGTTAATATACTGAGTGGGGATACAAAATAGAAATAAGAGGAATAGACTATTATATATATACACAGATATGTGCAGTAAAGTGGCATGTAAATAAAGTATGGCACAGCAATACAGTAACACCGTACAGAACAGCAGTACAGCACAGTATGCTATGAGCCAGTACAGTGATACAGTATGCAGTACAGTATGCAACATACTACACAGTAATGAAGGGGGGCCTATGTGTGTGTCTCAGTGAGGGTGAGTTCAGCGTTCAAAGTCCTTATGGCTTGCGGGAAGAAACTCTCTCTCTGTTCTTGCTGTGTGACTGCAGCTCTTGCCCGACCACAGCAGCTGGAACAGTCCGTTGTTGGGGTGGTGAGGATCCGTCATGATCCTGTGAGCTCTGCTACTACACCTCCTGATGTATAAGTCCTGCAGGGACGGGAGGGTAGTTGCAGTGGTACGTTCGGCTGAACGCACCACCCTCTGCAGGGCCCACCTGTCCTGAGCAGTACAGTTCCCAAACCAGGCAGTGATGTTGCCTGTCAGGATGCTCTCCACCGCTCCAGAGTAAAAAGAGTTGAGGATGAATTGATTTTGTTTTGCTGACGTTCAAGAGCAGGCCGTTGTCCAGGCACCAGAGTGACAGGTCAGCCACCACCTCACGGTAGGCCTTCTCGACGCTGTCAGTGATCAGGCACACAATGACGATGTCGTCAGCAAACTTGATGGTGTTGGAGCTGGACCTGGCCACATAGTCATGTGTACAGGGAGTGCAGAAGGGGGCTGAGGACGCAGCCCTGGGGGGATCCTGGGTTCAGGGTGAGGGTGCTTGACGTGTGCCCCCCCCACCCTAACCACCTGGGGCCTGGTTGTGAGAAAGTCCAGGATCCAGGCACACAGCCAGTCTGGTGGGGGCTATGGTATTGAAACCTGAGCTGTAGTCGATGAACAGCAATCTCACATAGCCCCACTTCCGACCATCCAGGTCCATGAGCGTGGTGTGCAGTACCTGGGAGACCGTGTCGACTGTGGATTTGTTCGGCCGGTACGCGAACTGCAGCGGGTCAATGGTGCTGGGGAGGGAGGCGCAGATGTAATCCTTAATCAGCCTCTCAAAGCGCTTCATGACCACCGAGGTGAGGGCCACCAGACGGTAGTCATTCAAAGCAGGCTGGAGAGGTGTTCTTTGGCACAGGGATGACGGTGGACCTCCTGAAGCAGAAAGGGACCACCGACTCGGCCATGGAGGCGTTGAATATCGTAGTGAGCACCGGGGCTAGCTGGCTAGCATAGGTCTTCATTACTCGCCCAGAAATGCCATCTGGCCCTGCAGCTTTCCTGTTGTTCACACGCACCAGAGCCCTCCTGACATCATGCTCAGACACTTGAGAGTGTGCGCTTATCCCTAGCGGTGTAACTCAAATTAGCCGGCAAGCTAGCGGTGTTGTTGCCAGCCTCAAACTGCGCATAAAAGGATTTCAGTTCGTTGGCTGGAGGCGTCCACACTCGAGGCTGGGGAGGAGTTGCTCTTGTAGTTAGTAATAGTCTGCAGTCCACTGTGTCTCTGAATATCCGTTTAGCATCCTTCACCGCCCTGCACAGTTTAGGACACCGCTTTGTAATTGTCAATATATCCGGATACTCCTTTGTAAGCGGCTGTGTGAGCAATCAGAGTGCCACGGATGGATTTATTGACCCACAGTTTCTGGTTTGGGAATATCCAAACTTTTACTGTGGGTACAATGCTTTCCGCTAACGTAGCTAGTACTTCTGTAAACCTGCTGACATCACTGGTACTTGATTGGAACATGTCCCGGTCGTCACTCAGAGGGTCCTGAAGCACGGCCTTTGATTGGTCCGAAGATGGCCGTGCTGAATTCCCGCGGGAGGAAGAATGGACAACATGAGGTGGTCATCTGTTCCAGGTTCGGTGAGCAGGAGCAGGAGAGAGTCTTGATTTTATTGGGGTTACATGAGCTACTGTTAGTCACGATGCAGCGCCTCCACCCTTGGATTTCCCTGACTCCCCCTATCTGTGGGCGTGGAACACAGAGAAGGACTCGGCTGGATGTATGGCCTGGTCCGACACCAGCGGATTCAGCCTTGTCTCAGTCAGGCAGGGGACACAACAGTTCCTCGTATCCCGTTGGAATTTAGTCCTCGCTCGAAGGTCATCCATCTTGTTCTCCAGGGACTGAACATTGGCAAGAAGGATGCTGGGCAGAGGACGGTAAGGTACAGGGACTGCGTTGTTGTTGTTATTTTCCTTGTTGAGCGTGGCGCAGAAATCTCCACTAGCCTCTCTGGATCAATGAATAAAATGTCCTAAAGTTGATCTTTCAGGGAATTTTTTTGTATTCACCAGTGCAATGCGGCTGTAGGAGATCACTGCCATTGAGATTTTGACAGACATGGTGTAGTAAAGTATAAAAATGTGCACAATCGACACAGAGCGCTTGCGCAAGTGACCACAAGGGGTGGCACCAAGTTGCAGCACTCAAATTAACTTGTGAGATAGTGGACTGTTTTGTCAAACGTACGACAGAAAGCTCTTTTTGGTTTTATCAAAGATTGTCCAACAAGGAAAGGACTGAAACTAGTGTCAACATTGAAATCGTGCAAGAAACTTGACAAGAGTCTTGGTTTGTTTTGATTGTTACAAGAAGTGCTCCCTCTAGTGGTAGGCAGCAAAAACCTGTAGCTTTTAAATGCAAATATGAAAAACACTTTTTCGAAAGTTATGTTAGTATTTGTAATGAAACATTGCATACAATGTGATTTATTTTCCCCACCGATAAATTCATCCACTTAATGCCAAAATGTCAATCCCTCCATCTTTTCAGAGTCAGCGGCTCTGGCGGTGCGCTGCCCCCACTGCCCCGCCATCTTTGCGGGACAGGAAGAGATGCTGGAGCATGCTGGCAGCCAGCACTTTGCATCCGACTGCCCAGCCTTCGGCTGCTCCCTCTGCCCGCTAGTCTGCCCCACCCAGCTGCAGCTCCAGGAGCACTTCCTGTCCTGCCACACGGGAGCGCTGGCAGAGCAGGGTGGAGGAGACGACAACAAAGATGGAGGGGAGGGGGCACAGGCGTCGACCTCCAACGAGGTAAAGGTCGGCCTTCAGGATGGATAACGGGGGCACCCCAATTTTGTTGAGTATCGATCGGGTCAAATACTTATAGACTTACACCACTATTTTAGTGCTGCAGGAATGAGTCCTAATACCCGGAAATTAGACCACAGAGGTTGTCAGGGACATTAAACGTCATCACACCGAACACGGAAAGTCATCAACTCACTAGTCCAACTTTACAGCCGCTAGTGGTGTTTATACTCACATTTTTGCAAACTATTGTAACTCAAACTTTCCAGGCCTTTGTAGAGGAGGTAAGCGTGCAAAATCTAAATTTTAACTTTTAACAATACAATGATGCAAGTAATTAAATAATAATAAATTACAGTTTGATTTAAACAGATACATAAGTAAAGATACAAATAGGTAAATAAAGGACAAACAAATGAACCGTAAAAAAAGGGTTAAATAAATAAAAAATAAAAATAAAACATGGCAGGGGTCAAGATAAAAGTTACTTTAAAAGGGTTACTTAAGTGGAAACATTCAATTGGGAGCAGTCTCACAGTTTTAAAAGCTTTTTTGTCAAAGTTATTGCCTTAATATATAGCTCCTTTTCTTTCTTGAAAACATGAAAGTGAGGTTTTACTTTATCAAATTAAATTTGTGAATGTAAAACTTGGCAAGAAAATACTCTTTTTCATATATTGTGTTGATCCTAAAAAAAAAGAAAAAAATTTCCAGTAGAAGCTCAAAGTTACAGATAATAATAATAATATATATTATATTATCCAAGATAAATCTATAAATATCTTGCCACAGATTATGGTATCCATTCACTTCCAACCGTCTCAGTATGGGAATCACAGAAGGCACAGCTTAAATCAATATCATTTTTGAATTTAACAAAGAAAGACCTTTCCCGGTAGCACCGATGAATGATTTTAAATGAAACTTCTTGCACCTTATTGACCAAAAATAATTTTTGCGGGAGAGCCCAAACTTTTTTCCAGCATAAATTGTTTACATGACTATTCTAAAAAGCAACTCCAGGAGAAACAGAAACAATATTACATTGAAAAGGAGCAGGGATCTTACGACCAGATGAGTCAAAGCACACTTTTCCAATTGGTAAGTCAGCTACATCAGTATAGGGAACATCAAGAACAGAAGCAACAACAACCCTTAAATAATACACACACCAGATGGGATAGCAATGTCAAATTGTTTGAGTTACAGGTATCTGATAATTTTGAAGAAATTCCTGATAACTAAATAAAACACCATTACTGTTGAGTAACTGACTTACCCAAGCAATGTTATTATTGAACCATCCTTTGAAAAATAGAGATCTGTTTTTGTAAATGATATCTCTATTTTTCCATATAGCGTAGCGGCTTGATATCTAATTAGAAGTTGGAAGCTAAGTGGTGGTGTCGTTGAAGTCATGCGATCGTGGTGTAATTTGATGCTAACTTCAGGGTTGGCCTACAAATATATCATCCCTGTACCACTCTATTAGAACATAAAGCTATAATACACTTTAACATTATCTTTTTTTTTTTCTCTATTGCCGACATCTAAGATGTGTCAAATGAAGTGGAATTAAGTCCTTCTTTAATGTGATGCATATGATATGGCTTTTTGTATCACATTTTCATTTTTTTAAGTCTTTTGATATTGAAACCCTTTTAACCTCATTGCTGGTATCCAATGCCTGAAGCAGTATGGACACAATTGTTTTTGTCCGTTATTCCCTAGATGACAAAAGCAGATGATAATAAAAGTCACCACTTTTTAACTGCCTCGCTGTGTCCCCAGGTAACCCCAGCCGTCGGCATTTCTCTGGATCAATCACAGCTGGCCGGGCCCCAGCAGGTGTTTGTCTCCCTGGGAGACGGGGAAGGAGGGGGCTCATCCTCGGAGGTGGTGGCGGTCAACGTGGACGACCTACTGAACGGGACAATCACTTTCATCTGCGGGGACAAGCAATAAAAAAACTCCTCTGGAGTCAGTGGTTGGGTTCCAAATGCATAGAGACCCGGCGGTAACCAAACGCCACATGTTTTTTTGTGTGAAGAATACCATTGATATCAATACGATGAAATCAGGTGTAAAGAGAATCGCCCCAAAACAGAAAAGCCATATTCAAGAGAGAGGGTGGTTTTGCGTAACTTCCGATGCTGTTAATTAAATCAGCATCAATTAATAAATGTATCAATCAATTAATGGTTGATTTGATTAATTTTTATTAATTATTTTAGTAATTGATTGGTTGATTAATTAATTTTTTTAATGTTAATTTAATTAATTGAATGCAATTGACCGTTTCCAATCAGCAGGAAGCTACTGTAAGAGATGATTTGACTGACATAAACTAAGCTGGAAAACAAACCACAACCGATTCAATTCAAACGTATTTATTTGTTCAGTAAATATTCAAGTGTCAATGTTAACTTTTTCTGGGACCAACATGGACCAAGTGAACGAAACCAACGCTCTGAATTGTTTAATAAATAATCCCTGCTGACTCAAAAAGTGCTCCATCCTGAGTTACGCAGCTTGGGGACAAAACTGATTGCTATCTTCTGTTTTGTAAAGGTGCTCTTTCACTGTTCCCAAAGCATCCAGGAGAACCTGTTGTCTTGCAGCTTTTGAGAATGATATTAAATACAGACAAAGGGAGTTTTCGAATGCGATGAAAACATACACATTTCGGATATCTGTTCTTACAGCCCCCCCATACTTCCTTGAACACACACCTTTAACAGAATGGAATGCAGCGTTGCCTGCTAATGAACACAAAGTCAGACATATAAGCACACACAAGGAAATAAACTGGGGTGAAAGCGTAGAAATCTAATTAAGAAGGGAATTGGTAGATCAGTAAAAGCAGGAAACCTTTTGCCCAATGACCGTTTCAGTGTACGGAAGACAGCTGACCCCCCCAAAAAACGTAATTCAATTGTCAGAAACAAATATCTGACAACATAAACCGTAGCATGCATGGCCCAAAGCAAAAAGCTGCTTGGGGGAGGGGGTAAAACTGTAAAGCCCAATACATCCACTCTGTCTTAGTGCAGTTTGGTCTATTAAAAATAGAAATAGCAGAAACTGATTCATTCAAATTTGTGTAACATAAACCATGCCGCTTAAAACTCTTAAGTAACAGCAGCGAGGATGGCAAGAAACAAGTTAATTTATCTCTGCTGGTTAGCAGCAGTTTCAACACAACACACACACTAAAGTTGAATAAATAATAATTGTCTGTATCCATCTCCCTGTGGGTGAGATTATTTCAATTCTACGTTTTGTGCAAATATTCCCTCCGGAGAGATCCATGACCAGAAGTCCCAGTGCAAGTTGGCCTGCAGTTTCCTGTCAGGCATCACAATCTTTCTGACATCTTATATGCTGCGTAAAGACTCTGAACAGTAATCCCCCCCCCCCATCAAACGCAGTGCAATCCGTCTCTGTGTGTGTCCCGTGGGTGCCGGACTGGAGGACTACTAGCTGGTGATCTTCTTGCGGGGCAGGTAGGCGTTGGTGATCTGGTTCATAACCACCAGGGCCGGGAAGAAGGGCAGCAGCAGGAAGGCCCACCACGCCGCCCCACGCACCGTAGCCTGGAACCAGTTGGAGAACATGGCCGCCACCACTGCCACGGTGGCCAGCAGGTAGGCCAGCAGGCCGCAGGTGGCGTGGTAGAGCTTGAGACGCTGCGGCGAGGCCACACGCAGCAACTTAGGGAAGAGCAGGCACACGCCGCAGACTGCCTGCAGGAAGGTGGCGGCCAGCGCGCCCATGCCCAGCAGGCTGTGCCAGCTGGCCAGGTGGGGGCGCTCCGACACGTTCTTGCTAGCCACCATGAAGGAGATCCCCGTGACAGCCGCCACCAGGCCCAGCGCCTGGAGGAACCAGTGCAGGCGCACTTTGCCCTTACGGGATTTGAAGCAGAAGATGGTTCCCTCGGCGGAGAAGAGGAGGATGCCCTCGGTCATGCAGAGGCAGTACTTGGTGCGGAGATGAGATCAAAATAAAATAAAGACAGATCAAATGTGAGTAAATGGGTGAGAAAAGTCTGAAGAGGTGTTACAAATGATTAGTTTCATTAATTCCTTCTTAGTATCAGATGTGGTTTTGGAATTGGAGCCATATCAAAGAAAAGTGAGGTGAATATCAGCTTACCCCCCCAAAAAATACAATAATTGATTGTATGTCGATTGTATTTCAAAGATCCAACAACATACTGTCCGACTGACAGTGACTACTCCGCGACACATGAAAGCATCATCTGAATGCATCCAGAATTCCTTCAATAATTCCTCCATTAGAAGCAAAGGTCCCATGTTAAAGCACTTAGCTACTTCTTACTTAAACGTAAGAGACGGGACGACAAACTACTGGAGAGTGTTCTGTGGCTCCATTTTCTGTTTCTCTCACACACACACACACACACACACACACACACACACACACACAGTCCATCACACGGTTTGGACGTGATAGAGAGAAAAACACATCTGTGTCTGGAGCCACCGTATCACTGTTAACAAACTGCTTATTTTGTGCTTAGTGCGAGGGGAGGGGATTAATCAAGTGCCAGTGATATCGGACCCCCTTGAAACCCCCTCCCTGTTCCTGTCTGTGCTATCCATTATTCACAATGGAAAGAGCAGACAACAAAAACAAGGGGAGTGGGGGGTTGTGCAGAAGGTGTGTGTGGGGTGGAACATACATAACCGGTTAGTCCAATTACAACGCGGTGACTGCAACACTGACTTTGCCGATTTACAATTACATAGGCCATCGACTATTATACGATAAATTGACATTGATGAAAGATGTTTTATTTATTTTTTTAATGGACGGCAGGTACCCCCTCAATATGCAGATCTTGCAATAATAATAATATAACTACATACAATATAATCACAGAGAAAGATATCGATTTATTTTGTTTCCTTAGTTTCCAGTTGAGACCAGGCCACCTTCTTCAATTGCTCCATGGTCCAGTTCTGAAGCGCACTTGTGCATTGTAGGCGGCAGTGCACAGGGGTCAGCATAGGCGCTCTGACCGGTCTGTGGCTACGCAGCACCAAACACAGCAAGCTGTGATGCACTGTGTGTTCTGACACCTTTCTATCATAGCAGCATTAACTTTTTCACACTTATTTATCTTTATATTTTAAATTGCCATGTCGACATTATATACACATATATATATATATATATATCTATATATATACATACATTCATTCATACATACATACACACACACACACACACATACAACCACCTAAAATAAATATACATTTTAACAGTAATATGTAAATATATTTTTATATATTATAGATAATTTTATTTTTATATCGATTTTTTTTTTTTAATGGTTATCGTTATCATTTATATTTTAATTTGAATAGTTTTAATATATTTTACGTTATATTGTTATTTTAAGGGCAATGTGTGGTTTGTATAAAATTCAATCATTTCATTATATATAATGTAATATATAATGAAGAACTGTGGACTTACTGCAAAAGACATGCACACCGGATGCCAGGAAAACAGACCTTAAAAGAAAGGAAGGAGAAAACAAAAATAAACATCCCATAACAAAGCCAACGTTGTTTGGCCTACGTCGGGCAGTGCGCTGGGACGGCGGGCGTCTCACTGGTTCCAGGGCGGGACAGCAGCGAGAGCAGCGAGGTGAGACCCAGAGCGATGACGTGCGCCGCAATCAACGAGAAGCGCCGCATCCACACGTAGAGCCAGTGCTCGCTCATCCCCAAGCCCTCTCCCACGGGGCTGTACTCCACGTCGGACGGCATGGCCCCGCTCCCCGCTCCCCGCTCCCCGCTCCCCGCTCCGGTGGACTCCCCGGACGATCCGAAGCATCCGCGGCAACGAACAGCAACAGAAAAGAACCCGCGTTGTGCCTCAACTCACCGGCGCCAAACGTAAAACTGTGCGTGGATCAACACAACAACGCATCCGAAAGTCAAACGCGCAAGGAGCCGAACGTACACGCCGAACACGAAACCGAACGAAGCGGAACCGAAGGCGACGCAAAAAAAAAAAAAAAACCCCAAAACGCCTTTTAGCGGCGTGACGTCACGTGACGTCACGCCCGGGGCTGAGCTTTCACTTCCTGGGTCGTTCCTGGGTCTCGGATAAGTGACGAGAGACCCGCTCGACGCGAACGGGATCTCGGTGCAAGAGTCGTTCGTTTGTGTCGTTCGCGCCTCGTCTAACTGAGAGCGGTTCGATTAGCAAGAACTTTGTCGGAAATGAAATGACTTCTGTGATTCTCACACGGAGCCTTTGGGGAACATGAGGCTGGAGGGTCTTGGAGAGACGCGCTTTGAGTTCCGCCCAAGTCGTTGTTCGAAGCGGAGGAAGCGCAATGTCACCGACGTCACCGCCGATCCTCGGCCCCGCAGCGCACGCCGGCGTGCGTCGAAATGGCAAGAAGCGGCGGCGCGCCCGGCGGTGGGTTGACGCTCGTCTGGGAAACCATTTATTCGGTTATTGTCATTATATTGTGTTTTTATTTTGCTTCACAACTATTTTTATGTGTTCGATCTGACAAGTATCGAATCAAAACTTTTTTATTAGACCAAGTTTTTTTGCAAACTCCCATGAAAAACGGTTACAATTTAAATAATTGTTAATACTTAAATTGCAAAACAATGCAGACTGCATGTTTAAATGTGATGTAATAAAATATAAAAGGTTATTACCAATGAAAGGTTCAACTCTCTATCGCCTTTAATTGAGGCCTCAGTAATTTTTCAGTTTGAGTCAAAGATTCACCCGCTCATCCACTCTTTTGCCATAGTCCTTAGTCATTTAAAAGATTTGTTTGCGATGAACAATTCATTCACAAATCACAAAAAAAAAAAAAAAAGATAAAATTAGATAAAATGAAGACATCTGACTGTCAACATCAGCATGTCAAGTGACTAGTGTGAAGTCATACGCAAAGCATTTTAAACCGTGCTCTTTACAGTAAATCCACAGGCATCCAATCCGCTACATACATAACTGGTTTTCAGTTTTTAAGTCAAATGGGGTTGTTTGGCCTGGCCTGTTCCTCTGGTAATGAGTTGTATTGTATTGTATTCCCTTTAGATTTAGAGAAAAACAACTGATGCCCTTGTCTCTCCCTTCCACTGTGTAACTTCACAGAAATGTTTTCATTAGTGCTTGGTAAACCAAATTCCAATACAAAAAAAAACCAATTATACAACAATAACCACTCACCACAGTTCTTTACACCGTTTGATGGTGGAATAAACGCCTCATTTAAACAAATCATTGATGGCAAATAATAATTGAACACAAGTCAGAATCCAAGTGTAAAGGACATTTTAATCCATTTATATAAACATATTTTCATATAGCAGCATAACCGGTGGTCTTGAGGTATTTCTAAATCCCAACACTGAAACCCATTTCCCCAACCAGTCTTTCAGTTCTCCTCACAGATATTAATCTAGACAACAGAAACACACACCCATCTCTCGTTCAGACACTTAACACCTTAGGATTTATATTGTATAAGTTGTGCAAGTACAACTCAATCACACATACATACACACTTATAGGCATTGTTAGACAAAAGGTAGATGCACACAGCCACACAAAAACATTGGTTTGAGTGACACACACACACACACACACACACACACACACACACACACACACACACACACACAGTTGAGTCCTGTTGCCATAGTCTCGGACTGTGGAAATCTGGCCTCCTCATAGTGGCTTGTAAGGCAGGCACACTCTAATGGTGCAGTTTTGGCTGTGGGGACGAGAAGAGAATACACTGTTTATGTTCCGACTGCATCATTCCACCATGTTCCTATAGTAGCAGCAGAACTCCATCCATGTACGGTCATGTATGACTGAAAATATCGGCACTTGATTTATTTGAATTAGAACATCTTTTGGTGCCTATAAATGCATTTCTTTGGTTTGAACAGGAAAAAGCTGGAAAAAAATAGATACAGGATCTTAGCTTACTCCGACAAAGACATTGTAAAACTTGCCTGGACAATATAATCAGCACCTTTCAGAAATAACTAATTGGATTTGGACGGGTGATTCTCCTTTAATTACTAATTGAGATGCCTGCAATCTAACAATCACTTACAACAGTGGCTTTCAAACTGGGGCACCACCTCCCAGATTGGGACGGGCACCTATTTGATTGGATCCAGCACCTCCGCACAAGATGCGGAGCTGCAAGCTCCGCATTCCCCAAAATAGTGTGTTTTTAGTCATCTCAAAACACACTATTTCCATTTGTTTTGTTTGGAGGAATGGGGCTCAGCTCTCCATGTTGCTCTCTGCTATCAGGGCCCACGGAGAACTGTGTCTGGGCGCCGACAGCTCACACACACATAATAAATTTATGATTCCCCTTATTTATAATTCCTCATTGAAATGTTATTCCTGTGCATTTTGTAAGCTTCAAGCTGTTATAAGCTGTTATTTTCATGCACAATGACCGACAAAAAAACCATGTTCGACTTATAGAATCTCAGTCAACTGACGGGTCTCCCACTGATGATTCGACTCGTCGACTTTCAGAGGGCAGCTGTATTATTTTTCCATTTCCTAATTGAACAAAACAAAAAAAGCATGTGCATCCCATGTCGCGTCATGCATGGCAGCTTAAGACCCCCCCTATACTACAAACTACGGTAGTTTGCATACAAATTTTTTATTTGTACTTTTTGGGAAGGGGGGGTATCAAGTCCTTGAAATCCTATGGAGGAGGGCTCGGCAAAAAAAACCAACCTTGAATACCACTGACTTGGAAGTACTCACTGTGGCCTTCTCCCTTCAGGTCTGAGACAGGTATTTTCGCCAAAGGCAGTAAATATTACATTTAGGGTGTCAATAATAGATTAAAGTTTCCAAGACTATATCTTATCCATCCCTAAATATCTATATATAAACATATCTAACCGACCGCTGGGTTCCTGTCCTGGACTCACCTTCTGTGTGCCCAGCTTCTTCTCCATCCCTCCAGCCAGCGCCCCTCCTTTACTCTCCTTCCAGGGATAGAAGTTGGAGCGCGGGGAGGAGGAAGAGGAGGCAGAAGAAGAGGACGAGGGCAAGCGGTGGGCGGGGGGCTTGGCGGGGGGCGAGTGCTCCCCGTTGTTGCTCCCCTTGCGCTTCTTCACCAGCCCCCGGTGGTCAATGTCCCTCCCGCCACCCAACTCGCCCCGGCAGTGAGAGTTGGTGGGGGCGGAGGTTTCGGGGGGCGAGGGGTTGCCCGCCGGCTGATGGTGAGTCCGTTTGTACCACATGCCCGAGTGGGCTTCCGAGGGGGAGGGCTGGGGGCGGGGCTTGCCACTGGGCGAGGGCGTGCCATTGGTCTGTCCATGTGGAAGTGGCGAGGGTACAGCGGTCTTTGATGTGGAGCAGGAGGGGGGGGTGAAGGAGGGCGGGCGGCCCCGGTCCTGGAGGAGTGTGCAGTTCCTGTCGGGGCCTGAGTGCTCGCCCTCCTGGGATGGCGCCTTGCGCTTCCGGAGTGTGGCTGCCGTCGCTGCCTCCTCCCGCAGCTTCAGCATCTGCTTGCTGGGTCGCCCCACCGGGTTCCTGGTCCGCTCGGAGCCCGCTGACCGCCCCAGGCCCACCGAGGCCCCTAAGGTGCTTTCACCGCCGCCGCCAGAGTTCTCTGACTGGCTGGCCGCAGAGGGCCTGACCAGCCCACGGCTACAGGAGGAGGAGATTTTGAGGGAAGAGCTGATGTGGCTTCCTGTGCGGACCTTGGAATGTAATGAGAAAGAGCAGGAGGATGAAGCTGTAGCGGAGGCAGAGGAGGAGGAGGAGGCCGTGGTCTTGGCTGACGGAGTGAGAGACTGATGATCCTGCGCTTGAGGTATTTTCCTGAATTCAAGGAAAAGGAGAAAAAAAAAAAGTTTTGCAAAAGTTTAAAGAGTTAGCAACAAGCTGCTACTGTGCTGTGTGTGTCCAGTTGGGTTTGGTTTGTATATTATAGTATGTTGTGCTAGTTTTTAACAACATAGATATGCCATTTCTCCCCTCAAACTGTTTTAAAGGGGACCTATTATGCTGTTTTTGACAGAAGTTTATATAGGTCTCTCGGGTCCGAAAACATGTTTGATGTTTTTGCTGAATCTTCATTCATAATAGATCTCCAAGGCCTAATTTAAAATTTTGCTCCGACTTGGTTGTTGTGCTCCAAGCTGGTGGGAGACACTGACACTGCGACTCTGATGCAGGGATTTTTTATTTCATGTAAATGTTGGAAAATAAAACATAAAATTAATAAATACATCTGACTGGGTTGTCTTATTTCACAGTTTGTCTGTTAGTAGACCCATCAGATACCCAAATGTAGGTGCACAAACACTGAAAAAGTGAGTTTAGCATAATAGGTCCCCTTTAACACAGATTTAAATAAAATATAAGACAAGGTTAAGAGCTTGGTGACTTGAACAATTACGAATTTTGTGTTACATACATATTTTAGCTGTAACCATTAGGCCTGAATACTTGTTCACGTGCTGTGAACAGAATGCAGTTGGATGTCAACGACACCCCACCCTGTACTCTGCTGCGACTGTACTTCTGCTTACTTCCAGAGGTGGGCGCTGATGTGCTGCTCCAGCATGGAACTGAGAGCCGACCTCAGATGATGGAGCCTCCTGTCGAATGTGTACACGCCGTGGCCCAGAGCGTGGCTGCCAAATGAGCACACCTAAAAGGGTGGGGGAGTGCAGCCCCGTTACAACAGGCCACCGAGCTTCACTCCAAACACGACATGTGGTCCACAGGGGCCATTTTTGGCTAATGTGTCTCCATATTCTGACTAATACGACTTGTGTTATACTGTACATTGATGAAAAAGCTCCGTTGATTGGTTCCAAATAGGCTCGTTAGACATGTGGCCATGCATCAAGGACCTCGAACTGACGTCAAGGTGGCATTTCGTCCAATCGGACGGGCGACCTAGTCGACCTTGACGGCCCTGCCCAAGAGCACCCTGATTCTTTGTACTGGTCTATTGGGTGGGTTAAGATGTTCAGTTTTGTTTTTTGGACAAAAAAAGCCTCAAAATAAATAAGACACTTTAATAGAAGTATTTTATTTACAATAATGCATATCTATTAATAATTCCCATTATTTCTTATCTGGCCCTCATATTCCTATCTTTAACTATAGCGATAATGGGACCAAGATCTGATCCAATGCCATATGTTGTGGCCCTATTACGCCCCATAGACAATTATTGTAAATGTGTTTATGTAAAAAAAATAATAATAATTACATTTATCATTAATTAAGGGTTTAAACATTATAGAATGAAAAGACATATTTTCACGCTGTCATACAATCATCTTAAAAAACATGACATCACCTATTGATATGCCATCAACAACCGCTTTTAAGCTTTGAAGAGAAGTGTTGAGGAACGTTGACTACTTTGGAGCTTTGAAGAGAAGCGTTGAGGAACAAAACTTTAATAACTGCTTTTAAGTTCGAGAGAACGCGACTGCCTGAAAACAACGCCAAAAGCATGCTGAAAATGCTGAAAGCAGCGGCGTGATGCAATGTCATGGATGTAATGCATCCCAGAAGCAGCTGTGCAGCAGTTAATAGGTTTTCTGCTGGTCAGCTGTGTAGACCCAACACCAAATTGGTCACAACCTAATTTCTCCAACTCTGTCAAGCATCACTGCAGTGCTACATCTCTAAATGGATCCTGTATTGAAAGATCTTTCAAGACACAGCTGTCTTCCATGAGTTGTGATGCAGCAGTCCTTTCTATTTAGCTGATGCTTTTATCCAAAGCGACTTACAATTATTCAAACACCGACGGACGCAGGAGCAATTCGGGGTTAAGTGTCTTGCTCAAGGACACTACAGCATGCTAGCAGGGCTACCATCCCCAACCATCAATCCCCTTTGCATGTTCAGATGCAGAGTACATACATGCACATGAGGCTTTTATACATCGCTGTACATTTGTACATCGAAGACAAGCCAAACAAATTCTAAAAAAAACAAAACACATTAATATTTGCCCACTTGCCCAAAATGATGTTATGTGTGATTCTGGGATCGTTCGGGTATATTGTCTATAGTCATTTGATTGTGTTGTAGATTACAAAGTCCTGATAACCTGATATAGATAGACTTTCGTCTGAGACAAGATCCAGGTCCGAAAAAAAGATCAAACAAAAACAAAGCAGACCACAACTATCATTTGACAACCATGCTCCTTTCCTTACCGCTACTGGCCGGGGATGGGAGGCTGAAGATGGGTACTCAGCGGGCTCCTCGGGAGCTTCTCCTTCGCTTTCGTCACTTGAAATGCGCCCGTGGACCAGAGGCGAAGGGGTGCGGAGGTTACCCTCGTCATGCCACAGCTTCTCATCTTCTGGAGCGCTTTCTGAGGATGCCCTGGACCGACTGGGGTAGGGAGGGGGCAACAACAGACAGAACATCGTTGAGTTTAAATGATGGACTGATACCATGCTGATTTAAAAAGTGCTCGTGATGCATTTTGTGAGAAAATAAATAGCATTGAAATTGTCCCCCATCAAGCCCAAGTGAAATTGTTAACACTGCATGGGAGGGTGAGACCGTTTGGAATTTTTCATTTAAATGTTTTTTTTTTTCTAAGTACTGAGAGGCTTAAAAGTCAAAATGGAGGAGATGTCAATAAGCACTCGATTGTTATTTTCACATTTAGGAATGTGGAAGAAAGTTTCCATTGCCCAAATAAATCACAAGATAAGGCCGGGATCAATCTTGCTGTGTTCATAAGGTGATCTACCTGCGATTACACAAACTGCACCATGCTGTTCACATCAACCTTTTGAATTCAGAAAGAAGCAGAATGCTGTGTTGAGTGGACTACGATCGGGTTATTATTGTGGATGTCAACGTGCTGACTTAACACATGCTGATATCGTGTGGGTGATTTGTATGGGAATCGTAGTTTCACTATGTGTTCCCTGAAATTGCTGCAAATTATCTGATTGGGCCTAAGGAAAATATAACCCATTTATTACCACTGAAGACTGGTAGCTAGTGCACCTACAGACCTGAAGGCAGGGACCAGCGGCCTCCTACAGTGCGGGATCCCGGTTAGCTCCTGTTGGGATTCTGGACTGGGGGAGCGTCCAGTGGAGGAGCCCACCTCCAGCGCTTGGGGGCCTTTTTCCCGGACCTTGGCCTTCAGCTCTGCTACCAGCAGGTTGAAGTTTTTACTGCGTCCTGCCACCTTTCTCCGCTGGTGGACGGAGTGGATCTGAGGGTGTGGGTGGCACAGAGCATGAGCGGTGAGAACATTTTTATTTGCTGCCCGACGTATGATGCCGCACAACACTCTTACATTAAATCAAAATAGTCAGTATTTAAAACTCTAAAACAAGCCAGGAGAACTAGTGACCAACTTCAAGCCTCTGCAGTTCATTCCAGCATTAAGGTTCTTAGTGTGTCCTCTGGTTCAGTGTATCAGAAATAAAACTGGGTCTGGATCTTACAACTTGAACACGATACCCGATCTGATATTGATAAAATGGCTGAAGATTACATTCGATGTTGTAACATTTTATACATAAGAATTTGCTATTTGTGTCTAATACAGACATTACATTTTTCAATGCATTTGTGTCCATGGTGGCTTTTTATTTACAGTAAGGGGAAAATGGTTGCATAACCAAGTATTGACACTACCATTTTCAAATGATTCAATTTGACACAATAGAATTCTATCGGATTATGGATTTTTTTCTAACCCAGGCGTAAATAAAATCGCCTGCGAAATTTCTGATAAGATTTAATGAGAAGTCAAATAAGGTTCTAAAAAATGTGCGCCACACACACAGGATTTAAGTGTCAAACATTACTTGTTTTTCAATTAAACTCATGGATGGTATTGTGTCTCAGGGCTCTTTGATAACTGAAATCAATCTCAGACACCTGTGATAATTAGTTTGCCAGGTGAGCCCAATTAAAGGAAAACTACTTAAGAAGGACGTTCCACATTATTAAGCAGGCCACAGGTTTCAAGCAATATGGGAAAGAAAAAGGATCTCCCTGCTGCCAAAAAGCGTCAAATAGTGCAATGCCTTGGACAAGGTATGAAAACATTCGATATTTCACGAGAACTTAAGCGCGATCATCGTACTGTGAAGACATTTGTGGCTGATTCAGAGAACAGACGAGTTTGTGCAGATAAAGGCATAATGAGGAAGGTTTCTGCCAGACAAATTCATCAGATTAAGAGAGCAGCTGCTAAAATGCCATTACAAAGCAGCAAACAGGTATTTGAAGCTGCTGGTGCCTCTGGAGTCCCGCAAACCTCAAGGTGTAGATCCTCCAGAGGCTTGCAGTTGTGTATAAACCTAGTATTGGGCCACCCCTAACCAATGCTCACAAGCAGAAACGGTTGCAGTGGACCCAGAAATACATGAAGACTAATTTTCACATTTTCAGTCTTGTTTACTGATGAGTGCCGTGCAACTCTGGATGATCCAGATGGATGGATGGAGTAGCGCATGGTTGGTGGATGGCCACCGTGTCCCAACAAGGCTGCGACATCAGCAAGGAGGTGGCGGAGTCATGTTTTGGGCCGGAATCATGGGGGGAGAGAGCTGGTCGGCCCCTTTAGGGTCCCTGAAGGTGTGAAAATGACCTCGGCAAAGTATATAGAGTTGCTGACTGAGTACTTTCTTCCATGGTACAAAAAGAAGAACCGTGCCTTCCGTAGCAAAATCATCCTCCTGCATGAGAATGCACCATCTCATGCTGCAAAGAATACCTCTGTGTCACCGGCTGCTATGGGCCTAAAAGGAGAGAAACTCATGGTGTGGCCCCCATCCTCCCCTGACCTCAACCCTATTGAGAACCTTTGGAGCATCCTCAAGCAAAAGATCTATGAGGGTGGGAGGCAGTTTGCATCAAAACAGCAGCTCTGGGAGGCTATTCTGACATCCTGCAAAGAAATTCAAGCAGAAACTCTCCAAAAACTCACAAGTTCAATGGATGCAAGAATTGTGAAGGTGATTTCAAAGAGGGGGTCCTATGTTAACATGTAACTTGACCTGTTAAGATGTTTTTGATTGAAATAGTTTTTGATTTCAGTAAATATGACCTAATGCTGCAAATTCAACAAATGACCATTTTCAGTTCTTAACCTATAAAATGTTTTGAAACTGTGCATAATAATTTGGAACAGTGCATTTTGAGTTTTTTATTTTTGAAAGAAATACTGTTATCATTGGGAGGTTTGTTCAATAACGTTCAAATTATACCCTAATGGTTGATGACTTGAAAATTATACTGACTGTCATTTGCATCAACTATTTAAGAAAATCAGAGAAAAATATCATTTGCATAATAATTTGGAACGTAAATTATATATATATATAAAAACCACACAAATAACTCATACCAATTCTGTATCGGTTCCACACCAGCTTTTGTCAAATACACATATGGGCCTTGAAGTCAATGCTGAATTTGAACACATAGAAGGCACCAAAGTCTGAGAAAGAGCATGCGCGCACACACACACGTGCACACACACACACACACACACACACACACACACACACACACACACACACACACACACACACACACACACACACACACACACACACACACACACACACACACACACACACACACACACCTTTTAAAGCTCTCAATTTCTGCTGTACACTGATATAGTATTGCTACAGTACTAGACACAAATGAACTATGTGTCCAAATAGTAATATTGAAAACTAAGGATGCACCCTCCCCCAGTACTAAATACTTACTGTGGAGTATTTGTCGAAAGACAATACAGATTACACCGAGAATTTCATTCACAACATGGAGATAATGGATTCTGAAAGACTTCATTAATTTCTGTCGTAGATGTATTCTCCAATTTGTTCCGACAAAATATGATAGAACAGGAAACTTCTGCCCAGTTACACGATGGAATACGAAACAGGACCTCACAGGAACATCGGGTTTAGGTATTGAACCATTATCAGAGACCCTCTCCTGGACCCCCTGCAGTCCGCCTACAAAGCCAACACCTCTGTAGACGATGCAGTAAACTTGGCCCTCCACTTCATCCTCCAGCACCTGGACTCCTCAGGAACCTATGCCAGGATCCTGTTTGTTGATTTCAGCTCTGCCTTCAACACAATCATCCCGGCTCTTCTGCAGGACAAGCTCTCCCAGCTGAGCATGCCTGACTCCACCTGCAGGTGGATCACAGACAGGAGGCAGCACGTGAAGCTGGCAAAACACGTCTGACTCCTGGACCATCAGCACCGGTTCCCCACAAGGCTACGTTCTTTCTCCTCTGCTCTTCTCCCTGTATACCAACAGTTGCACCGCCAGCCACCAGGCTGTCAAGCTACTGAAATTTGCAGTGGACTCATCTCTGGTTGAGTCCGCCTAGAGGTGGGAGCTTTACCATCTTGGGACCTGGTGCAGCCAGAACACCCTGGAACTCAATGCAGGGAAGACAGTGGCTATGGTTGTGGACTTCAGGAAGAATGCAGCCCCACTTATCCCATCACCTTGTGTGACTCCCCAGTCGACACTGGAGTCCTGCCGCTTCCTGGGAACCATCATCTCCCAGGATCTCAAATGGGAGCTGAACATCAGCTCCATCATCAAGAAAGCCCAGCAGAGGACATACTGTATATCCTGTGGCAGCTGAGGAAGTTCAACCTGCCAGAGACGACGATGGTGAACTTCTACACCTCCTTCATAGAGTCCATCCTCACCTTCTCCATCACCATCTGGTATGCTGCTGCAACCACCAAGGACAAGAGCAGACTGCAGCACATCATTCACTCCGATGAGAAGGTGATTTGCTGTAATCTGCCAGCTCTCCAGGACCTGTGTGCCTCCAGGACCCTGAGGCGTGCAGGTAAGATTGTGGCTGACCCCTTCCACCCCGGACACAAACTGTTTGAAACACTTCCCTCTGGCAGGAGACTGTGGTCCAACAAGGTCAAAACCTCTCGCCACAAGAACAGTTTCTTCCCGTCTGCAACTGGCCTTATCCACAAGGCCCGGGACCCCCCCGCTGACAGACTCTTACCCTGCCCCCGTAGACACTACACATTAAACGAAAGTCTCCACATCTCCACACGAATTGAATTATCAATGTGTTATATTAGCGCACATTCCTCTTGACTATTATCCGTGCACATTGCACATACTGAACATATGAACATTCCTGCACAAACTGTATAGCTCTTTATAAAAATATAAAACTGCCTTATTTTACATATTGTTTTCCTCGTCTTCTATTTTACATTTATGTTTCTCGACCTGCAGTACTTGCGTTTTACTTTCTTATTATCTCTCACTATATTTATTGCTTGTGATGCACCAAACACCAAGACAAATTCTTTGTATGTGCAAACTTACTTGGCAATAAAGGCGATTCTGATTGAGCCACGTACCAGAAAGCTATATTGTACTCTATTGTACTGTACCTGACATACAGCTCTCTCTGTGGCACCAGGATGTAAAAGCAAAATGAGTAAAGAAGGGATTTTTTTTTACAGCAGGAAAAAAAAAAAACTAAGACCACAAGAGTTTCCCATAAACCAGCTTGCTCATTTTAAATGCGACACAATACTGTTTATGTGTTTCCCCTTCTCTATAGTTGTTTTAATCCTTTTGTTGTTCTTTACTGCTGACAAAATAAATTGGCAGACAAGGCCTTTCTTGTTCAGCAGCCCCCACCCTCCCGACCGTGTCATTTCCCGTTTATCTGGTCATTCCGCCTTCTGTCAACGATACTGGATGTGGCCTTCTGCACCCTTCACATGAGACACTTCCGCATTCACACATGCCAGTGACCATATAAGGACTTCCCACTCAGAGGATTACTGTAGAAGCACAGGGCTGCGCTCACCACTGGAAGATAGTTCCCAGCTCGCCGAGCCTCACACAGAGTACCATTGCATCCAGTTTAGGGACCGATCTTCTTGATTATGGTAAACACTAACATTTTTAAATTCAATCAGAAGTTGACTAGATTACCGTTTTGTTATGTAGTTGCGCAGTAGAGGATCCGGTATCAGATCCCAGACTATTTCATTTAAATCCTGATTTCTGTCAACCAGAAACCTGTTCCACCCACAGTGTGGACGTGAGCTCTTGTTCACCATCCAACGGCGTGGATCACTTAACCCAATGCACCGCACGCTACAGACATACTGTACACGATCCAGACATCCGGATGGCTACTGAAAAACGAATAATGCCTGAGTCATGACACATGACTCATCATCATCATCATACAGAAGCACAATGTCAATAATCAAAGCCTGTCAGACTTATGCAGTGACAGGAAGAATGGCCCCATAAGACCTCCTTCACTCCACCCATGAATTCATATCCTTTAAGGAAACAGGGCCATTTATTAATAATATTAATAAATGGTCAAGTAATACCAACATTTGTGAAATGAGGATAAAGTGGAAAATAAGATGAAAAAGGGAAAATGTTATGTACTGAAGTGTGGTGATTTTGGACCCTATTTTTCCATGTTTTATTCAATGGAACGTGATTAGCTATCGTATGAGGACAAAACAAACATAAAATAATAATAAAACTTATGATAACCTTACCCAATTACTGAATTAGCAAAAATAAACCTCAATAAACAGTCCCAGTCTCAGTCAGTGAGATGGACGCTTCATACTGACTTTAGTGAATGCCTTCCTTCCTCACACATAGGGACATATCTCACTCCAGAATGTAGATTTCGGATCAGTCAGATGCAGGGAATTACTCTCAAATCGGTACTTTTATGTGCATGTTTTGGCACTGTAAGTATATAAAATGTATTTGGTTACATATTGTCAGTGTTTTGACAAATACTCCACTCTGATTTTTATTTTATTTTTTTAATAGGGATGGGTCAAATAGACTGGAATAAGAATAGAAAAGTCAACTGCAGCAAAGAATCCTGGTCTGAAATGAATATTTCACTGACCTAAGAGCGGTTGTTAAGCCTTCGACATTTGTGTATTTGAGCGATCTACTACTGAACTCAACGGCGCCAAATCAGAGATTGAGCAAGTTGACCTCAGCTCAGTAATGTCTGAAAATACGACTGTAGCTTTTTGATAAATCACACCATTGTTCTGACTAGGCTTGGGTGATAGTGCAAACGTTTTACTCACTGTCTTCACTCCAAACTGTCTTTTACATGTAGTAAAACTCTCACCTTGTGTTGTCATGGTGTGTTAGTAGACTAGCAAATGTTGTAATAATCCTTGAGCCATTTAATGAGTAATTTAAATTTCCCGAAGCACCACGTTCCTGCATCCATGTTTGTTTACATTCTCTCCCACGTGCAGATACTGTAAAGCACCGGGACTTAAAATATTGCTGTCAAGCGGTTCTGCCACACATTTGCAACAAAGGACTGTACAGTATGTGCAGCTGACCTATCACGTGAGTGTGATCAGATCACTTGTACTATGATCGTACATAGTACACTTCACTTACACCGTTTCAATACTCGATTTTCTTGAAATTTTCCAGAATTTTTCCTGGTGGATAAAAAAATGCAATAAATTGTCTGTCATTAATGGCAATAGAATCCATAAATCGCCAATTGACTATTGAATTGTCAATCTGCCTAATTGTAGTTGACGTGTGCCCTTTGTTTATGCTTTATTTATTTTTACTGTTTACTTATATTAATTGGCGGTTCTGCCAATATATTAGTTCTTAGTTCTCTTTTTATTGTCTCTTCCTTTCTCTATTAACTACATCAGGCATCATCACAGCATCACCTCTGACACGAATAACAGTTTGAGTTCCTGTGAAGGCAGCATGACCTCCTGCTTTGGAGCGGTTACAACCGTAGGGGCCGTGTCTGCATCTTCTAATGTAATACCAGAGAACGAGTCCACTAATTAAACAATCGCGGATGGCGTTCTCTCGGACAGATACAAATGCTACAGTTGAAAATGCTAAAATGGCCCCCACATGGCCAAATCCCCCCACAAAAAAACAAAAAACAAAATCGGATCTGGACGATTCCCACAAGTCACCCCAATCGATGTGAAAAAAGCGAGATTCGCCTTAAAACCCATCGAAATCATATTTTAGACATTTTAAGGTCCAAAATTCAGATGATTGGATCTTAGACTTTTTAAGGACCCCCAAAAACCCTGTGTGTGTGTGTGTGTGTGTGTGTGTGTGTGTGTGTGTGTGTGTGTGTGTGTGTGTGTCTAGAGCTTACGTTGCAGGTCAGGAGACGCGTGCAGACTTTCTTTCTGTCAGGGTCCAGGACGCCGCAGTGCTTATCTAGGTCACACTCTCTCCCTGGGGGACAGAAAGCGAGACAGGAGCGTGACTCAGGGGTGTTGGACAGAAACAATATAGAATATATTCTATTAAATTATTATTACATATAACGCTTTAAAAAATAATAATTTTAACAAAAATAAATTCACGTGACACGTTTCCTTTCCTTCTTATGGTACAAACTTAGTCACAGATGCTGAAGAGAGAATTTAGAAACGCTATTCAGGCAACAATCTTTGGTGTTTAATGTCACAGAATGTGATATTTTGATTGGAACAACTGGGATATGGTAATATTCCTGTTATGACCCCAATAACAGCCATCACACCTTCTCTCGGTTCCTGTTGGGTTTCGTGGAAAGCACACACTGGTTCAGTGATGTCTTTAAGCAAACATGGAGGTCACATAAAACACATTTCCAATAAATATCTGGTTCAGTAGAGCTAAATCTGAATTGAAGTGCATTAACTGATTTCGGGGGCAGGACACAATATTTTGTGACAATAGGTAAAATGTGTTTTTCAACACATTCTACTTTTTCTTATTTATATGAATTTACCAAGTCAAAGTTAGAACTAACTAACATACATAACTAATTTATACGCCATAGTACAGTACACAGTAGAGATGCAACAGTACAGTGGGCTCACAGTTCGGTATGTATAATGGTTTTGGGGCTACAGAACGGTTTCAGTATCTTTATAAAGGTTTTTTTTTTTTATGAAAAACGTTAAAAGGTGTATATATTAAAAAAAAAAAAAAAAAAAAAAAAAAAAAAATGTCTATAGTAGTCTGCCACAAATAACTAGTGTAATGCTCAGTGTTTGACTTTGGGAGGAGACAGGGGTTCAAGTTCCTTTGTGGGTTGTTATAATTTGTATAAGTTCAAATGATTGGAGGGGAGGTGTCCAGGATAGTGGGTAATTCAAATAATATTTGAATCTCTCTCGCCCCCCCCCCCCCACTCTTTACAAAAACACTTCTATGTAGCATTATCTCCTGTTTCTAAAGGAAAAGGCTCACATAGCTGCGCGCAGTTAAAAAAAAAATAAAATAAAATAAAAAAATTTGACCTCATGCAAAAATAGAGAAAACCGCTGCGCACAAACCCCGCACGCCTGATGTGGCCAGTGGAGCTGCAACAGTGGATTCAATAGAAAGCAGCTAGGGTTGTTGCAGTTATCGGTGTTACATGGTGTTCTCTCTCTCTAGGTCGTCCTCAGACGAGCCTTCCATCGTTTTTTCCTGTCATCCCGGTTCTCCATACATCTGGCCAGCTCGTTGGTGCTTTGTGCTCCCGCATCATTCTTGTGTTCAGGCATACACCGATTACATTACTTGCCCACCGCTCCCACCGTTATTTCGCTTTTTTTTTTAGAGCAACATAACCCATTTATTTTATTTTTGCATATCAGCACCGACATTAATCAAATTAAAAAAATCAAATTTGTAAAATATTAAGCATGTTATCAATACTTAGTCGGACGCTGCAAAAGTCAGTGAAAGCGGCTGCTTGTGCGCGCACAGCAGAGTCGCAGCAGTCTGCTTATCACGGGAGTAGAGGACAGAAGGCTACCTTAGATCAGGTATAGATTGGGACCTGTCTCCCTCCATCTGTAATTAGTGCCTCCCGGTTGTAAAATGTCCGGTGTTACTGGTAACACTAGTGTTATGAGTTTATTAACCGGTGGGAAAGAGTCCTCACCATGGCATCCCGAGAAGCAGCACTTACTGCACCATGGCAGTACACTGTGTCAACGCATCCAGTGGGCTTCGACAGTGATACTGTAATACAGCAGTTTGCGTGTGCATATTGAACCGCAGGGGGCGTACCAAACCGTTCAATAACATACGGCGTACCATTGCATCCCTAGTACACAGCAGTGTATGGCCACTTCTTTGAGTCCTCTGAGGGAGAATGTGGTTAGATGACTGACCAGACCTTTTTAAGTATCATGTTTCACTGCTAACCCAGCAAACATACCCACACAAAACCAGTCAATTTGTGCGTTATGTACAACGCACAAACTAGACCTGCTGAATTTCATAACGATAGTGAAACCTTTTGCAAAAATGCATTAGTTGCATTCAGCCCTGCTTGCACAAAAGAGTAAAAAAAAATCAGACCTTTCTCCACCTTTATACTCACTGGAGGCCACTTTATTGTAGGGTCTCGGGACCTTGTGGCTCGGGGATCCAGACGCCAGGGCAGGATCCTTCCGCGGGGCAGGGGGCCGGTCACCAGGGGACGGCCTGACTGGCGGGGTGCCCCCGTGGGGCCAGGGAGGGTCTCGGAGGGATGGTGGTGGGGAGTTCAGCTGGGGTTCCAGCGGCGGGGGTTGCTTGAAAATGGGTGCTTCCAGGTGGCCTCCATGAGAGGGCTTCTCCAGCGGGGAGTGTCTGGTGGTGAGAGGTCATGTTTTGTGTTCCTGCTCATGTGCTCTGGCAAGCAGAGGTATAGCAATACACATATCAAATAAAAGCTAAAGGGAAAGATTTCAGTGTTGACTTGTTAAAAAGTCATTGGTTTGTCCTTTTCAGAGGCAACAGTGCTTAAAATTACAGTTTCCTGTTTAGGAACATTATGATTTCACAGTGACCTACACTAAAGTGACAGAGACGTGTGCATGGAACAATAGCAGTGTGCATTTGGATTGTTCAATTCTGAGTCACTACATCACAGGAAAGACCTTGAGCACATTTCAAACAACAGCTACTGTTTGCGCATTTCAATAAAAATAGGTTGTTTTTTGGTGCATTCTTTCTTCCTCGCCAGGGCAGAAAACATACATACGTACGTACACACACACACCCCATATGTGCTTATGAATTCATAGTTATATGTTAACAAATCAGGCACAGGTTATTCACATTCATGTATACAGAAATGTAAAGCATATCGCCCCCCGCCCAATATTTCAGACCTTGTACTTTTATGGTCATTCAAATTTCAGGTTGAATCTTCTTGTGAATATAGTACTAGTGCTCTCTACCTGGACATCTATCGTCTTACCGTACTCCATCCTTGGTGCTCTTCGAGTGTCTGTACTGAGCTGGGGTGGATGGAGATGGGGGTGCTGCCCGCTGAATGGCAGCCCCGTGGGCCCCCCGGCCCTCCCAGGATGATGCGGAAGCGGCATTGGTGCTGTGGGACGGTGAGTGGCCGTGGCGGGGCCTCTGCAGGGGTTGCGGGGCTGGAGAGCGCAGCCGTGCAAAGAGCTTGGCCAGGGGCCCGTGGCGACGCTCACAGTGTTTCTCAAAGGCCTGCGGCTTCACCACCTGGCCACAATGGCTGCATACCACTAGGTAGAAGTCGTCATGGCCTGGGTAGTGGCCGAAGATGGACATGTCTGGAAGGCGAGAGGGGAAGATGGGTGACGTCAGATTTATTTAGATGTAGACTGGAAATAAAGTTCTGTCCCGACATGTGGCTCTACACCCTTTATCTGGAGACATTGCATGTCAAAATGATGCGTTATTGGTAATTATACTCCCATCTTGACAAAAGTATCCTGACTGAGGTATCAGTTGCCTGGCAGCTTTTTCAGGATGGTATTCCAGGTGAGGGATAGTTGTTGGACCCACCAATACCCTTTGTTCTCACTTGGGCGATTGTGCAAAATTCCTATCGCCAATTGCTGAGGGGCAGTGATTGGTGATGATTTTATCGGGGGCGTGCGCACGGTGGGGTTCGCACGCGCATAGAAAGTAATGTCATGTGGCAAATGCAGTCTCTCCATTCCAGAAGTGCAGGACTTATTATTTACAAGTAAAGTATTTCCACAAAACATCCAGTTTTTACTAAATTAGGTCCCATAGCAACGGAGAAACATGCGTCCCAAAAGTGGGGATGCATGTTTTTTTGGAACAGTACAGAGTAAGGACTTGGACTGTCCCTTAACTCAGTTGTTTAAAAATGTTGTTTCATACATGTAGGAAACAAACGACAATTAATAGATCTAAAATAAAAAGACAGGTAAGGGAGCCAGCACGTGCCGCTGTCTGGAGGAGAGAAAAAATAAAATAAAACAAATTTTCCATACAAGTAAGAAACAAAGGCAAAAAACAAATCTAAGTCTTTCTCTATGAGATTATATATATTGCTATATTATAAATTATAAGATTTGCATATTGAGCAGCAAGTACCTGCTGTGGGGGGAGGGGGGGGCGTCCAAGCACCTGCCCCATGGACCCCATGGTGCCCTTATTATCAGGCGCGTTTTGTTTTTTTAATGAATGGGTGTTGAAATGGCGGATTGACTGGGCAAGATATATTCAAAACCTTGTGAACATCCGCGATGTTCGCACAGCAGTTCTGCTGTGCTTCTCCGTTTGACCAGAGGGGTGAAATGCCTAGAACCGGGGCTGGGGGTCCATGTGCCTTCTTTTTGAGCACCTGCCTCTCAAAGTCTCTGTACGGACGGATCTACAGTTTCAAAGGTGTACGGATACTGAGAAGATTTTACAGCTGTGGTAGTGATAGGTTCTCATGAGGAAACGTCAAATCATCTCGAAAGTAATGTAATACACACACACCTCCTTCGACCACTTTGACAGGTACTAATCACTGCACACTAGGAACACCCCACAATGCTCTGACCCAGTTGTCTAGTCATCACAATTTGGCCATTGTCAAAGTCGCTCAGATCCTAACGCTTGCCCATTTTTCCTGCTTCCATCAACTTCAAGAACTGACTGTTCACTAGCTGCCCAATACATCCCACCCCTTGACAGACGCCATTGGAACGAGATGAGCAATGTTATTCACTTAACCTGGCAGTGGACACAGCAAAGATTGGAAAACCCTTTGGTATCAGGAAAAAATAAAATCAAGAAGTGATGCTTGGAGCAAAGAAAAAAAAAAAGAAAAAAAACATACAAAGAAAAAAACTGAGCAAGAGAATCTGAAATCTGCTGCATCAGACTACTATAAAGACAGAACAACATCATGGAATTGAATAGAGCAAAAAATGCAGATGCAAGTGATAGATTAGGGGAATCCATAGAAATCCAAACATCAGGCCAAGTGACCCAGTAAACCACGATGACCCAGTACACCAACTATCCCACACCCTCAACACTGTCCTGAAAAACCAGACGCCCCACCCCTTGCACTTGCACCAAGGCAAGTCAGACGCTGCAACATTGTTGGTGATGTGTCCTGTTGAAGGCTGGAGAGCAAGACCTAAACAGTTTACAGGGTACTTCAACTTTTCTCTAGTCTGTACACAAAGCTGATATCATAACTGCTATGGCGACCAGATGGAACTCTTTCAACTCTTACAGCAATAGTCTCAAACTCAAATGACCTGGGAGCCGCTGGCCAGGTTGTCTTCTTCTAGGGGGGCCGTGTTGAACTTCAAGGGAAAACCGGCCTGTTTTTTCTTTTTCTCCCGCACATTAGTGAATTCCCTGATAATTCTGTTAGAAATACCGCTCTAATGATCTATTTAATAATTTGTTATATTGAAAACACTAAGTACATTTGTGTGTATTAATTAAGGCCGCACACGTTATGAAGGCACCACATCCTCCATATCAGACTAACACAAAGAGGAGTATGTGTACACACACATGCAGTGGGAGTGTCTGTCATACAGCTTCATCTAAAGTGGAGGACCAGTGAAGTTGATCGTGGATACCTGGGATGCCTGAGAACTAGAGTCCCTTGATGTAAAGATTCCAGTGGCCCCCCCATACAAGTTTCTAACAAGCTGGGCTCCCAATTATTCCCCGTCCCTTGGGACAGCTGCCCACCAAACGGCTCACGTTAAGCATACGCATTAGCTCATGCCAACTTGGATGGCTGGAGGTACACACTAGCCCGGTGTCATCCTGCGTGGCCTTTGGTTCTCAGACTTGCTGTACGATGACACTGTGACCTGGTAACTGGTTGTTTTACGTGCGGACTTACCCTCCTTGCTGAGTGACATTGCCTCGGCGGCCTTCTTGCCATTCTTGCTGCAATCTTCCACATCAGCCCCTGAAACACGGATCAGATTATTACAGACCGTGGATGCAAACCTCTTAACACAGGGGCACAAGCCATCTTCAAAATAGGATTCATCACAAAACAGTTTATTTTTAAACAGACAGGTCCTAGAGCTATGGCACGTGCAGAGACTTTGGGTGGAAATGTTCTGGGGAAAATGAGCTTTAATGTGGCCATTAACAGAGCCGGGTAAAAGCCACATTTCGCCCAACTTAGAGTTGCAGAGCGAGTTTATTTCACAGTTGGGGACGCAGTGGCACTGGGGAGGGATGCCAGACAACGATTGAAGCCTCAAACATTTCGAGCGTGATAGGGCTGGGTTCAAGGGAGGACAATGTTGTTACTTCTTGCACACGTCCAGCTTCTCGTCTACTGGGTGGGGGCGGTGGTGAGGCTTACAATAAAAAAATGAATTAAAATAAATCAGTGAGGGGGGGGGCACAGGATAACGCTCCCTGATATCAGAGGGTGGGCCATGGATTTACAAGGTGGCAACGGCATCAGACTCTTCCTCCGCCACCGGTGTCTGGGTCGCCCAGCTGCCAGCGTTATTAGCACCGCTAGCTCGCTCCACAGCGCCCAGCCGGTGTGCAGGCTACCTAGCAGCTAGCTGGCAGCTAGCTCTCCATGGCAAGAAGTTGCTCGCCCTGCCATCCACACAAGCTGCGTTATCCCTCTGATGCCACTTATGTCCGGCTATGTTTCTGGGGTGATGTCAACGCGCTGCCCGGGTCTCCGCAAGTTATTACAAGGGAGCGAATGTAAAACCATGAATGAAATTGATGCTATTTAAATTATTACCACTCTTCTTCCTCCTCTAAATACGCCGTAAGCGCTAGGACCTGGGAGAGCAACATGTAACCCACCCAGCACTAGGACCCGGCAGGGTCTTTGTTTGGGTAACATGGTTAGCGCTGTCCTCCGTTTCCACGAAAATAAAAGCGGACAGGGTGATTTTTCGGCACGATAACGGTCGATAATGACAGAGACGCTCTTCCTTACCATCCGATGGCGCCACGCCGGCCCTCTCGGCCCAGGTACTCCAGCTTTGACCCACGAAATCATCGAGGCTAGGCACCCGCCGTTCCGGAGCAGCCATTACTTTGACTGCGCGTTCACGCACCGCCATCATCACTGCGCGGCAAACGGCTTACGTCATATGTCGCGCTCCCGCTAGGATGGGAAGTTCCTGCGTGCGCGTCCACGAGCCTCCCACAGCTTGCCGTCTGTGCCCCATTCAGAATGTTATTTGACTGTATTTAATTTTTTTTTATACATTTTTTTTTTTACACATTTATTTTTTAACAATATATATTTACTATGTCGCTTATTAACGTTAACATTTTCAACCTATTACTTAGTACCCTTCCTACATTTGTCAGGTGTGTACCTCTTAATGCAATATTAATCTCACCAGTCATCTCAATTCCGTGATTTTTTTTTTCATTACGAGGAACGTACTTGTATGTTATTGCCATGGCCATCCTCATGTAGGCAGTTCATGACACATGAATGATATATTAATGGAGTGTTGCCAGTCGATGAGGATTGATTGCGAAATGTCCATTAAAATTATAAAAATGGAAAATACTGTGTAAAATCAATGTGTTCCGCTCAACAGAACCCCATCCTTCCGGAAAATTGCAATACGTTAACTCTGTACACTTTATAAGGCCGGCGTGATGGGAGAGTAGGGTGGATCTCTGTGGAATAGATAACCTGAGAGAAGACTAAGAAAAATGATCCTCAGTGACAAGATGTCAAGGCAGCAAGTGATCCTAGGATCAGAGTTGTTGTGGATGGGATAGCACAGGCCCATACACGTGAGGGCACCTTCCTATTTCCTAATCCTTCTAAGTGCTTAAGCCCCACAGGGTATGTCAATGCTGTAGTGGAGAAGACATAAAAAAGCATTACCAAACACTGATCAAAGAACGTTTCAGGCACTCTATCATGATCAGTCACTTGTGATCACCCGAGGATGCATGATATTGTCATATCCATGATTAAACTCAAGAGCATGTCCGAGATCTTTGATGTTGTGATATATTCTACTCCCAATTTACCAGCGTACCTTGTTTACAAGGGGGATGTACTATTGCATAAGTAAAAAAAAATAAAAATAGTTCCATCTTTACCTCTGTGCTTCAACGTGGCTAGATGTCATGTGGAGTTATTTTTTATAATGTGTAGGGCAGGGGAACCATATTCCTGTTTGGACACACACACACACACACACACACACACACACACACACACACTAAAAAAAGCAATTATTAACAATAGGCTATTTTTTTCAAGGCAAGGTATCGTCATTTTATTTTGTAAGTTGGTAAATAAGGTAAGGCCAACTACTAAAAAGGGCAAACTATAGGTACCTATAGTACCTATAAGAGTGCTTATCAGCACCATCTAGTGGATGAAACGTGATCTGTTGCACCTGCAGGGAATTTTTCAGTGTCTTCATAGGGATTGTGCCTCCTAGGGTCACATTTTGGCATCATTTCAGAAGCTCGTTATTAATGCTCGCATGGATTGGCGGCCAACGAGTGACTCAAAACAACTGTTTAAACAGATTCACAGCTCATTAACACCTGTCAACCACAGTCCATGGGAAGCAGTGGTGGGTACATGCATTCAAACAGGGCTGGGAGATAACTCGATATCGTTCATCTTTAGTAGCATCATGAGGTTGTGCAATACAATATTACAATACAATATTGCCATATTGTAATACACAAGTTAAAAGTAGAATTATTATGATAATGAGATAAAGATATGCCCTAAAATCTCATGCAATTTGGTGTAGTTATAATTAATTGTGCTGGACCTCTGTTAGATTCTTGGGATGGGGTTTTAATGACGATTAAGTCATGTAGAATTATCTATGGGTGACAATGAAATTCAAGACACTAAAGTTAAGAGAGGAGATGGAAAACAACAGTTGCAGCCATCTTAAATTTGTATTTTTAAAACAACTCAGTAAAGATGCACAGACAGTTCACCTTTGAATTTCTTTCCCAAAACAAAAAGGCATAAAACTAAATAAAACAGTGATCTTTCACATAAAAGCATTTCCTTGCCCCCAAAAATAAACTAGCATTTGTTTTTGAAACGAATAAGTATACACACTTACACACTATGATTAATTATCCTGTCTGAAAATCCCTACGGAAACACTCACCGTCAAATAGATCTGCGTAAGAGGCACAAATTAATTTGCGCAAATCAGAACAATCTCGTAAAAAGGCAGAAGACTTCATTGATGACATCTAAATCACACTGAGTGCAAAGCATACAACAATCGACATGTTTAATTCATTTACCCATACAGAGCAATAGACTTGTGCAATTTCTGCTTAAAATCTTAAGTGTGAGGCAGTCTTTAAGTACAGGGCCGTGGGAAGGAGCAGGATTTAAGAAAGACATACAGCAGGATTAATTCATTCCGACGGCCAAACCTTTGCCGCTAGTGTTACTTGTTTTACTAAATCATTGTCAAGATTAAAGGATAGTTGTTGTTTTTTTTGCTACCAACACCCAATTAAAACATTGTTGCACATATCACAGCAAAGGGAATGGGAGCTCAAACTGTCTTTCAGAATTACCTTTTTTAGCAAGCTTCAATACAGTCCAATGGAGTAAACCTCTTCTAAAAACCATGACGTCTTTCAGGCAGTCGTCAAAAGCATCTCAAGTTAATTTGACAATTCCTCTGAAAATAAAGAATCAGCATGTGGAACTACTTTTAGCTGCAGTGCATCTCCACTATCTGTAAACATCCCTGTGAAATTCTACTTCTCTCTCGTTGCACACTGGAGATGATTGGAGGGGCCATTTAGTAAGCTACAGTCAACACTTTGTGGAGCAATATATTATTTTTGTCCGACTGGACTGCATTGAATCTCATTGAAAAAGAAAGGTGCCACTCTTACCTCCATTTATTGTACTTCGATCTGTAAAAACAAAAACAATGGTACACAACCGTAGTTGCTCAAAAAACTATGTTTTAACGGGGGGTTGGTTCCGAAAAACTCAACATATCCTTTAAGCCTCAAAGCTACCCAGTGGCTTGACAAATGTAACGTCTATCAACAACGACACAAATAGGTTGTCAAAACATAAGAGTAGCTGCGTGGAAATTTAAAGACAAAACACAAACCGAAGCCCAACATTGGAATTTAAAATATGTTTAGAAAAATTGTCCTTAAAAAAAAAAAAAAATAATCGAACAAAAAAGACAACTTATAAATAATGAATCCACATGTTTTTTTCCTCCAAGTTAAAAAAAAAAAAAAAAAAAAAAAAAAAGCTGAGTGACTCACAACAACTGGTACTTGAGTAAACACGGAGAAAGGCGGCAGTCCTGCCACACAAGATTTTAAAACCTGTCAAATACGAACACAACTGAAACCTCCTTATAACCGTTTATTCTTTTATCTAAAGCAAAACACCTCGGATGACCAATGGTAGAATAGCTAAGCAGTTAGGCATGAATATTCCTTTTTTCCCCCCTCCTAGCTTCTCTCCTCACAGTGAGGCGACGATATCACATTCAAAGAACTTCAGGTTCACAGGCCACTTAGTGTGTTGAATTTTAAACAAATGTACTGTTTTTGAAGGAGGGGTCCCGAGTGAGTGTGTGTGTGTGTGTGTGTATGTGTGTGTGTGTGTGTGTGTGTGGGGGGGGTTGCTTTAGTTTTGTTTTATTTCCTTAGTGAGTTGACATTAGAAGTAATGTTGGCCTGAAAGCACCTGAAAGCCGTTTGAGTAGGACTGCGTTTTGTGTACCCCTCAGAATTATGCGGTTAGGGTCCGGGGGGTCCTCCTTCCTCCATGGCGGCGGGGGGGATGGGGTCCTTGTGAAAAGGGGTCTCCTTGTAAATGAACCAGCAGTTACCTGTCCACAGGATAAGGTTCAAAAAACCAAAAATCTGCACAAAGGGAAACACAGAGGCAGTTATCACCACTTGTTGGCACTCACATTTCCATGGGAGCAGACCTTTTTACAGTGATCGTCAACTGGCGGCCCTTCCCACCCGGCCCGCAAAATATTAATATACTCTCATTTTGGATATCCAGTAGTACTATGCGATAAACACATCGCAAAATACTGCCTGAAACACGATGAATAAATATATATATTTTTTTTTATTCGCCTAAGAGAACGACGCCATCCGTGATCAATGAACTAGTGGACTCGTTCTCTGTTAGAAGACGCAGACACACGGCTCTCTGGTTGAAAGCGCTCCAAAAGCAAGAAGTGATGCTGCATTCAAGGGAACTCTGAAAATTCTGAAGGGATGCTGTGTTCACGGGAAATCTCAAAACTGTAATTCATGTTATCTTACCTCAGATATTTTTTTATTTCAAGAGATGTTTTTGTTGAGTTTTGCAGAAAATATTTTACAGGGAGCAGGAGATATTAAGCTTCAATTTCTAATAGTTATAATGCCGAATTTAAGTGGTTGGTTATTAATGAGCAATTTGTTCAATAAAAGCGTGTTTGAAATAATTTATAAAATTTATTTATTCAGTGGGCTTTTCTGTATTTGGGGCCTATGTTAGCCCTGTACCTATTAAAGCAGAAAGACAGGAACTGTATAGCTAATATGCACGCTTCAATATTTGTTTATTTATCTCAAGTCATATCGTCATCACAATATTGAACATTCTTCATTAAAGCTGCAGTTTTCCGTGTCAACTTTTTGCTTTCGGCTTTTTGAGGGTGACATATTTGCGTGCCCAACAAACATTTCAAAAGGCTTTTCTTCCTGCAAGCGGAATTCATTCCAATGAAATGTAGGCGTTGTGCCTTTTGCTACCTCTAGCTTTCTTGAAATAAATGTCATTGTTTCAAATGGATAAGCCTTATCCATAAAGTTTTCAATCGATTGGTATGTTTGATGCCTTTAGAGAAGAGAATAACACATTTTCAAAAAAGTTTAATTCAGCTAATTGTTCACACTCAGCTAATAACCGAGAGATTTACCTGATCTGTGAAGGAAAAATAATGTGTAAAGCTCCAAGCTAATTACTGATGGATTTCTCCCAAATGAGAGACACCAGTGAACACAACATTTAACTTAAAAAATAAACAGTAGCAAAGAAAATGTGTTTGTACTAGGGATGGGTCAGAATATTAGATTATTCGTTAATAACAGCAAAGATCTTTTATTTTTTAGGGCAACACTTTCCATTGAAAAAAGGGAGTCATTTTATTTACTGTAAAAAGTATTTGTGGGATAAATAACTACATACAATTCAAATTTGTCTTATATCATTAATTAAAATTAAAAAACGATTATGAAGCTTATGGGTTCGGAGCGAGGGAGTAGTGATGAAGGGGTAGACTTTTTATTTACATTTTTTCAGATTAAGCATCTTGACAAGTGACCAGGTAAAAAGTTTCATTCGGTTTCATTCAGTCAGTGATACACGCGGCACTTCCTGAACGCTAAACGAGAGGCAGAAAAAACACTCTGGGGTATGAATGAAGAATCCTTTAAATCTGCGAGTGAAGATTCAGCCCCCTAGCTGATGTGTAACTTATCTTGGCAAAGCAAACTCACCACGGAGGCGTTGAGGCGGCCCATGGAAGGGTATTCCCCTGCAGTACAGACGTCCTTGCATGCCTCCACCAGGTGCTCGGGGCTGGTGGCCCACTTGACGTCGGTCAGTCCCTTGCCCCAGGCTGATGAGGACACGAGCCAAAGGAAGGCGAATATCGCCGTCACTACCAGGTCCTGGAAGAGGGCAGAGCCTACTGAGTACACTGAAGAGTGTTTCAAATATGTTTTCACTTTGCCTTAATGGGTTCTACCTAATATTTTTACTGTTCTCTACAACGGGCAATTCAGGTTGGCAGAATGCCAGTTAAACATCCCATTTGGAAACACCAGACATAATGTTTGCATTTTCGGTTGTACTTGACCATTCCCTCTTCACCACCAAATGTCATAAATTCCCAGGTATATTATCTTCCCCACAAACCATCTGTCTTGTAAGGCTAACGAGTTGGAACCCCTGTCCAGAATGTTGTTTAAGAGAAATCTGAGAAATCTTTGAAAAACTAGTTGCTCGAAAATCATTCACGCCGAAGCGGGATCAGTGTTTAATGGCTAACAATGCTGATTAGAATTCATCCAAATAGATCCTTTCACCCGACTGGTCTAACCCTGCAGTGAACAGGTCATTCTGCGTGAATTCAAGATTCAAGAGGTTTATTCGTCACATACATATATGTATGTGCCATTCCTGTCTTGTCAAACACTCCAGTTTAAAATGCTTTCATCTAAACATTGTGATGCGTTACTTGGGCATTATATAGTCTATATACAAACCTACATTTCACAATTTTTGATGGCAAGTTGTGTTTTCAGAAAAATATGCTGCGATAGAATTTAACAAACGTTGCAAAAAGGAGTTGCACGATGCATGCTTGGGGCAAATGTCATCTCAGTACCATGTACTAGCCCTAACCAAACAAGCCTTTTATACTTCCTAATACCTTCATTATGCATCCAAGAAAATACTTAATTGGACTACTTGTGAATGCACGAAAGCCTTCATAATATTTTGGCAATGCTTTATCTGTCCACCGGGGGAGCAGTGGTTCAAAGCATAAAGCAATTTGTGTATACAGATATTCTGCGGTTATTTAATGAAAAATATACATGTTTTGGAACGGAACATTTGTTCTGTACATCGAATACAATCAATATATACATATCTGATTTTAAAGAACGAGTGGTTTGAAAGAATTAATCAGTGTTTTCTTTTGTAGATGTATTTAATTGAATAAAACAAATGAAAGTTTGTGCGTGTGTGTGTACACACACACACACACACACACACACACACACACACACACACACACACACACACACACACACACACACACACACACACACACACACACACACACACACACACACACACACACACACACACACACACACACACACACACACACACGAATATTTGGCTTTCGGGTGACAGTGCAACAGTGATATATCATGACAGTAGTGCATTTAAGTAGAATCATGCAATGGTGATTTCCTCATCTCAAACAATTTATTGAAACAAAAGCCAACAACAGTGGTGGGTATACCACAACAAAAAATGTCAATGTCTCAATAACTTCTCATGTGCCCTTGAGCATCAATTACAGCTTGACAACGACGTCTCATGCTGTTCACAAGTCGACTTATTGTCTGCTGAGGCATGGCATCCCACTATTCTTGAAGGGCGGCCCTCAGGTCACTGAGGTTCTGGGGTACAGAGTTACGAGCCTCTACACAGCGACTCAGCTGATCCCATAGGTTTTCTATGGGATTCAGGTCTGGAGAAAGTGCAGGCCACTCCATTTGAGGTGCCCCAGTCTCCAGCAGCCGTGCCCTAATGATGCGACCTCAATGAGCTGGAGCATTGTCATCCATGATGATGTTATTCAGGTAGTATGGGCAGTTCTGTATTGACTAGACACACCTGCCCTCACCGTAACACCACCACCACCAAAGGCTTGTCTGGTGACAACAGTGGCTGATGCATAGCACTCTCCTTGACATCTCCAACATCGTTGGCGGCCATCATTTCTGCTCAACGTGAATAGACTTTCATCAGAAAACAGCGCTGAGGCCACTGGTCCCTTGTCCAGCGTCAATGCTCCCTGGCCCATGCAAGACGATGATGCCTGTGCCTGGTGGTGTGGTCAGGTACCCTTGCAGGTGGTCTAGCACGCAGACCACGCTGATGTAAACGGTTTCGAATGGTCTGATGTGACACTTGGGTGCCTCTCACCTCTCTTAAATGTGCCTAGAGTTGAGTGGCATTCATTATCCGGTTCCGCAGGGCACTGTTCACAATGAAGAGCTCATCAGTGTGGGATGTGGCCAAAGGACGTCCACTTCTATGCCTTTCTGTGACCCAGTCTCTCTCTCTATTGCAAGCTGCTGATGACACTCTGACACTAAGCTCAGTGGCCACTTCCTTTTGAAAACATCCTGTTTGAAGCCTCGCAATGGCGAGGTACTGTTGATCAGTTGTTAGGTGTCGTCTTGGTCTCATGATGTCAAAATGTGAACAGCATGATGAAGAGGACTGTTTAAATACCAATTTGAATTGAACCAGTAAATGTATTGGTCGATTCATGGATCAAACACCTGTTGTGAATTTTGCCGTTCAGCTCCTTGTTAGAGAACTGCAAGTTGCGCAAAAAGTACTGAAACATTGAACAGTTGGACATGTGCATTCAAAAGTTTAGAGAAGGTAAAATTAAGTTCACCTGTAAAGGTTATAGTGCATTTTGGTTCATCCTGAAATTTCACCTGAAAGCCGAATATCCCTCACTTTTTGTGAGTAGCGCACACACACACACACACACACACACACACACACACACACACACACACACACACACACACACACACACACACACACACACACACACACACACACACACACACACACACACACACACACACACACACCTTATTGAGTGTTGTTAAAAGGAAAGGTGATGTAACACAGTGGTAACATGCCCCTGTCCCAGCTTTTTTAGAACATGTTGCAGGCCTCAAATTCAAAATGAGTGAATATTTGCGAAAAACAATAAAGTTTAACAGTTTGAACATTTAATATCTTGTCTTTGTAGTGTATTCAATTGAATATAGGTTGAAAGGATTTGCTAATCATTGTATTCTGTTTTTATTTCCGTTTTACGCAACATCCCAACTTCATTGGAATGCGCACACACACACACACACACACACACACACACACACACACACACACACACACACACACACACACACACACACACACACACACACACACACACACACACACACACACACACACACACACACACACACACAAAACTTCCAGAAAAACATTCCTGTGTTCTCTGTGACGATTGAAACAAACAACAAATAGCGGGGTTAGCATTGAGATTATAATGTACATAGTAGAAGTGTAAGCTTTAGAAGATCAGGAAATTCATATTTGAGTTAACATATTTCCTCAAATATAAACAGTTAGTCAAATAAAAACCACGCCTCTAATAAATGCCAGGGGTGTGGTCAACACAAACAAATAAAGGCCTCAGCCCTATCTGAGTTTAAGACCGGGGATAGGGGAAAATCCAAGGATGAACTGCACAGCATGTGAACAGTATGCCAGTTAATATAATACATAATGTACATTTCCGCTGTTCAACTCTAAATTGATAAATCCATGAAAACAATCATGCTCAATCATCTTCTACACTTTCTTGTCTTCAACTCATCGTGTGAGCGGTGAACCTAACTGAGAATTGGGGCGGGTTTTATTTCTCCTACAGTGTGCCTTGTGCGCACCTTATAAGTTATTATTACTTATTACTACTACTCTATGGAAATACTCATTTGAAGTATACTATTAGTATCTATCGATCCCTGTTGCCTTTCATAACGACAATTAATGCATTCACACAAGTGTCATTGATTTTCTGTGCATTATGACTATTGATTGTATGAGATCATTTTTGCCGACTTAATGTTTATCCGTATTGCTGCATCACCCTTTGTTGATCACAAGTTTTACCTATTGCTTCCTACTTTTTTTTTATTTTTATTTTTTTTATAAATAATCATTTGTATTATAGCCTTCCAGTTTACAACTTTTACACAAGGATACAGTAGTTGTTTCTAATTGCCGCAGTACACATTTTTTGAGTGACTATGAAGCAGACCGCAGACAAGGCCATGGGCCATCTCTTTATTCACACTTAATGGCCGGTCATTGTGTCATCCAACAGGTCTGTAAGCCCTCACACCTAACCCATACTGTACATATGCAAAGGCAGATACATTGACCAAAATCTTCACATCTCAATGGAGCAATCCACCCCTTTCTCACTGAGGTGAAAATTCCTCTCTGTAGAGGGGGAATCAAATATCTAGTTTACTATCATATGGCGATTTGTTTTATAGTTGGCAACTAATCCGTGACGTAAACCTTGGAGTTTAAACCGTATCAACGGCAAAACAATCTTGAGTGTTCAGAAGTACCCATATACTGTTTAGTCTCTTAAAGGTTTGTAGAAATTATTACACCTCATTATTAATCCCTGGTGTTGATTTTATTAGATCAACATATATTGATTGATTTAACATTTTATTGTACCATTGTTGTTTTTTGGAATTTGGAAAATCAATCTATTAGATGGGGGGGGGCTCAAATGCTGAAATTTGTTGTGATATTTCACAATTATTTTAAGTAAAACTAAAATTTGATAGTTCAAAAATCCTCATTTTGAAGTCAAAATGACAGACTAGAACCTATAAATCCACAGACTTGGCTACTTTAAAAAGAGGCTAGTAAAACTACTCATTATCAAGTATTGCATACCTGTTTTGTCTTACCTCTTAGTAGTATATTGCAGTGTTTGTCTTACAACACTGTGTCTATCTTACCATTCAGTTTGTTGCATTGCATTGTTGTGGGCCACAACTATTTAAGATGTCAACTATCAAGTTGACTCACTGTCATTATTGTCTGCATTTTATTTTGTCTTTTGTTGAGGTAAATACTTTAATACTACTTATACTTCACTATTTCTTTCCATGTTCGATTTATACATTTTGTTTAAAAATTAACTGTTTAAATAAATAAAATCAGTTTTTAAATACTGTTTTGTTTTAATCACTATTATGCCCTTATTTTACGTATTATGTAAAGTTGAGTTGGCTCTGTGACTAAGAATCTCATTACTGATGCTTGCGTTGTTATAAATTATTTCACAATAAACTTGAAACAATAATTAGATAGACCTAGCTTGAGTAATGTCATTACAAAGCTATTTGAACTTTGTAATTTAAAAAAAGTAAATAAAAAAACAGCTCCATTTTTGAAATGTAGATTAAAATAAATCATTAAGACCTGTTCTCATATGACAAAAAACAATTGCACTTTGGAAGATGACCTCTGGTCAGGGTTCAAAGGACAATATTTCAGTTAATGCGTCAGGGTTAGGGGTGAAAATCTGAGATCTCTCTCTGGAATGTGATTGTGTTTTTGCAAAGTTAGTGCCATCTCATGGTGACACACTGCAATTGAATAAATGGGCGTGTTTACAGTCGAAATTAAATACGCCCTGACAGGACACATGAGAAGGGACGGGGGATTCTAGGCGAATGGCAACCGGCTGGGAAGCGCATGGTGGTTGGCTGTAAACTGGCTGAAAGCTGGATGCAAGTCAGCTGTCAGCCAGCTGGAAGAGGTCTCTTCAAGTGGCTCCTACTGTACAAATACCATTTAGTTTTACCTCCAACTACATATAAAACTGGTTGAAACAGCGCATAAAAGGATAATGAAAGAGAAGTCAGTGGACCTGTCCTTTCTTGCTTTGTAAGCTATGGGTTCAACTATCTGTGAAGGGACTATTTTTCAGTGTGACAAACTGGGGGTGTGGCGCTTACACTCTCCTGGCTTTTAAACTAACACTACAAATCAATTTTAGGCATTGGTGAAAATGTAGATGTTTCATATTCCAAAAATCTTTGTTGGATGTAGAAATTATACTTCACAGATGTATGGCGCCTGGCTGTAGACGTTATAAACAGTACGAGTATATTTGCCTGGTTACAGCCCCTGAAAGGCCAGCCCTGGCCACTTTTTAAAATTTGTCTGTGATTCAGCAGTGTAGCAGATTCTGTAGCGTTAGTTTTACTTGGCGCAACAACAATTTTCATCCAGCCAATCAGCTTTCTTTCCAGGCAGAAACAGTGCAACCAACAGAAAAAAAAGTGGACTCCCATAGCGAAGAGCTTGGATTCTGTTACAGAAGCGGTTTTGAAAAAACGACCAGAAATATCGGCTCTCAATTTGTATCGACAGCGATACGGTCGATTCCGTCTCTGAAACCGACTCAGAGGGAAGAAACTTCAGACTGAATGATGAAGTGAAACACAATAGAAAAGCAGGATGATTACTGTACCAGGTTACGAGTATATGGTTCTTGGCTGTGAATATTTCAATTCATACAACAAGTTTATTGGTCCTGGTTGTAGAGATTATACTTCATAGTACAAGATTATGGTTCTTGGTTGTAGATATTATAATTCACAGTACAAGATTATGGGTCCTCGCAGTATATATAATATTTCACATTACAAGGTTCCAAGCTGGAGATATTACACTTCTGAGTCAAACGTTTTAATAAGTTTTGTCTCCACACAAATCAGCAGCATACTCACACCAATGGGTCCACGGTTGGTCTGGCGGTAGACATTCTGGTAGCCCAGGTAGAGGATCAGCGTGGCAGTACAGTAGAGGAAGCCAAACACGCCAACACATACAAAGAACTCTGCCGAGGAGGAGAAGTCCCCCTGGAGGTAGGTCTTGTTCCCTGCGCCTCCGTCACATGTTGGAAACATATACGGATGGTCGGACAACCTGAAACCATTGTTGTATTTGTCAATTAAGGCGTTCTATGTCTCTTTCCTTTTCTCCTCACATAGTTAAGACGCAGGCAGATGGCTGAGAGGTTACTCACCAAAGTTTTTCCTTCTCTCCAATGGATGCAATAGGAGAGCGTAAATGATAAAAGAAGGTTTTTCAAAACGTCTGCAAATCTCAATTCAGTATTTTTGCCAGGGAAATTGAACAGTTAACTTTTGGCTTAATGTGTGACTGTAAAACAACTGCTTTGTCACAGACATTTCATATTTATATTTTTAAAATCAATCCCTAGAGTAAAAATATTAGATTGATCCTCCTACATATAACTAAGATGTTCCCACTAACTTATTAAGGGATCTCTGGTCCAGCGACCCACAATGTTTTGTATCGCCATCACAGATAAGTGAAAAAGTCTGGCTAAACAGGGCTCCATCACGTTTTAAGACATCCGAAAATTGTTGCAGACGAATGAAAGTAAGTGTTTCTCACAGCCAATAGAAATTTAATTACACCTTTTATGTCAGTGTGAATGCCCAGTTTGATGTACCTGAAAGGGTAGCCAAACTCAGGTTTGACATCCATTATTGGCTTAGACTCTGGGCATTTGACTTTAAAGTGGGTTGTCCCGAAGTAGCCTCCTGTGGTGGCAAAAGCAAATATGGTGAACACCTGTAGAAAAACAAAAGAGGAAAACAAACTTTAACAAAAAAGCCATGCGTGGAAGGCAATGGTGGAATTACTCAGACCCTTTACTTAAGTAAAAATACCCCTACACAAAATGGCTCGAGTAAACGTACTATATTGATTATTTTTCTTTTTCATTTCATTGATAGATCAAGTCCACAATTTTGTGTCATCCTATGTGACCCTGTCTCGTGCTCCGGGCTCCTCTAACGTTGCAGTCATAACAGTTACCGGATTCTCGGCCTCCACCACAAAAACTATTTGGCTGGCAGCTTCAAGTGTTTTTTGACCATTAAAAAAGACTGGCATTGCAGGTTGAGAATAGGAACTCCACTTGCATGTAAACTCTGATCAAATGCCCTCTATGCCCTGCTTGCTGACAGAAAAGGTATAAAAAAAAGTTGGGGGGGGGATACACAATCTGATTGCATAAATATGATCTAAACTTAAGTAGTGGGACTGTGTTGGAAATCAAGCACAGTAAAAATGAAACAAAGACAGTAAAAGTCTGAACTCTCTGTAACTGAATATTCTTAAGCGAGTACAGATCCTTACTTTTCAACACTGAATGACTGCAACCAATTTTTGAATCAGCTGACTTAGTGTGTATTAAGTGTGTAATACTTCTTTCACCACTCTTTAAACTATGCTGCAGAGAATCTGTGGTTGTGTAGGATAAGTAAACTGCATACTTGAGGGGCAGCAGCCACAAAGTATATCCTGACTCTGACCCAAAACTACCTCACGTGTGGTTTTCCCCCCTATGACTCCACAAATGCCCTTCCGGGTTAATTCATAAAAAAGGGGGCACCCGCAACAATTCTGTACTGCAGCAAGGATACAAAAATACAAAAAATTAAAAACTAATGTAGGTCAAAAATTAAGAAAAAGTAAAAGTACCTACAGGTAAGACATTTTTACTTAATACTTATTTTAAAAGGTGGACTGCAGTAGACAGCAAAAACAAATTTTCTTAACAGCACAAAGAAGAACCGACTGTGCCATCTGTAATGCTAGATAGATAACCCTTTCCCTTCATATTTAAATTTTTTAACAGTAGCCTGTGCCTTATACTTTATTCTCACTCTTGTCTCTCTATTTTCCCTGCAGCAACCCCTTCAACATCCACCCCATCCGACACAGGAAAGACCCTCCCTCACAGGCTGCTGAGAAGGCAAACAAGGCAGTTGCTAAAAGTTCACTGAGTGTGAATGTAAAAACATAAGGCCTAATGTTTTTTTTTGTTTACTTGCACTACAAGTTTTTATATCTGTATCACCAAACAGGCTGGAGGGGAAATAAAAATATGATATTGGTACCACCATCAAAAAAAACTTTTAGGCCTCATTCACAAACAGTATGTCACACAAATCTGTGCTTAAAGAAATCCCTTAGGTAAAAATTCAGGGTTCATCAATATGTAGTTACTTGAATTTGTGCCTCAGACCACTCATACGCCATTGTAAATGCAGTTGCACATGCAGGCTATGAAGGATTTATATCCCAGCAGTGGTCATCCAAGTCACAATCCATAAGATCATCTGTGTTGGGTGGATTACATAAGTTCAAGAACTCCGTTTGAAACTGTAAAAGGAAAAACCTGGTCTTTGCTCCAAGATGGTCAAATTACTTTCTCAAAGTATGCTTTTCGTCTAATCATTGATTTTCTTTTGCTTTTCTTGGTTACTCGAGGTGGTTTCTTTCAGCATAAGGTGCTGTTCTTTTTTGTGAATGTTCATCCATAAACAAATTTACTTTAGACAACTAGCCTATGCTGGTTTATCGAATTCACTGAGGCCATCTTTAACTTCTTGTGTCTGTCTGATCTTGCCAGGAAAGGCGGACCCAGCCACCAAAAATGGGAACAGGAATACTTGCCTCACACTAATCCCCTTTTTCTTAATTTTTTAATGCAGATTATCATCTGATGGTATTGATGGCTCTGCGGAGCCTGACACAGGACGCACAGGGCTTTGTCTCGTTCAATTAGGAAAAGGAGGATATAAAATGAAAACAGTTTTTATTTTTTTGAGAAACAAGTGAAGTGCGAGCAGAGATCGCTCCCTCTCATTATGCATCTACGCCACTGCTCTACACCTGCCCGTTTAACAAATTTTCAATCTTAAATACATTTTTAATTTAAAATAATTGTCGGAAAGGATTTAAAGTGTTTAATGAAAATGTAAAATTGTAAGGAAATCCTTTGGGGTGTCTGCGCCGGTGCTATGCAAAACCTTGAGGGGGCTAAAGCACCGGCAAGCACCACCACTGCAGACAGGTTAAGTAAGGCAAAGTATTATTGGAGTAAAGTAAAAGAAATATGGCATTCACCCAGAACATATTTTCTAATAAGGACTGATGCACAGGAATGGAGGCTGAATAGTTTTGATCATCTCTATTACGTGGAGTTTAACCAGCACAGTATGAGATGGTGCCATTGAAATCCTGGCTGCTGCTGTTCCCCCAATTTTTAAAAAGTGAGACCATAAGGGCAGTGCTGGAATTAGGAGCCCTGAATGTGGGATTTAAACCAGCGATACACTGTCAAAATGTGGACACCAGCTGGAGGGGATGGCAGTGAAGATGCAACAGCTAGCACCACCATCTGCCTCTTTCACCTCAACCCACACTCACTATGTGCACATGTTCCAGCTTGCAGCACTGTGTGTGGTAAAACAGGGACTTATTATTATTATATTGGTTTATTTCTGAAGGTAATAAAAATCTGAGGCACATTGGCAATGTCATGAAATGGAGAGCTTGCTTGAGTGAAGGGGGGCACATCGGAAACACTTTTTGGCTTTAATAAACAGTACAATACAAAACAGTATCAGTACAAAACCAACAATAAACAGTAACAGGCAGTTGCAGTGGTTAAGGGCTTGCCTTGCCGTTGCATTGGTCACACAGGACTGAGTGCAAATCAGTTTTACATTGGTGAGATGGAAACGATGGGTCAAACAAACAAAGTGCATCAGAACTTTTTTTGTCAGTCAGTGAGCATTACAATAATAGGATAAAACAGCTTGAAGCTTACACAAATGCACAGCGATAACATTTCAATGAGGAATTATAAATAAGGAGAATCATAAATATATTTTCGTATGTGTGAATCGTCCATGTCCAAACATGGGTCGGGTACAGCCCTAGAAATAATGAATAATAATCAGACACACAAAATTAAAGTCCCCCATATGTTTAATGGATTGTCCCTTGCGCACGGCGTACAGAGCTCAAGTGACAATCGGGAGCGGACCAACTGAAAGGTTTTTCCAGAAGTCCTTGAACATAGCATGGACGACAGTCAATTATGATCACTGTTTTTGTAGTTGAGGAAATATATTTTTACCATTTATAACAGACCTCTTGTAGGTGTCACTCCTGTTTGCTTTGTACTTGAAAAGTAATTGAAACATCAGCTGACCAAAAAGCAATTATCAATAGCAAATGGTGGGTGCTCGCCCATTAAAGACCGTACAAATTGAGGAAGTATTTGCTAGACTTACTACTAGGGATGCATCGATTGTGAAATTGTGTGCCCATACCAAAGTTTTTTTGTTTGCTTATTTTGTATTTGTTGTTATTAATTCCCTCTTTCGTGCCAGGGTAATACAGAAATCTTCATTATTAAAAAAAATGCTAAACAAAACGGAACTGTTGTAAAGTCTTCAAGCCCTTCACACTATTTTTGAATGAGCACAAGTTCAATTATACAAATGTATGAAACAACCTTTAATGTAACTAAAATTTTACATGACAAAGCGGTTTCAAAAGCCTTTCTGCACAACTACCTTATCAATGAGAATAATTTTTTAGTACTTTCATAGCTGAACAAAAGTTTTTTTGGGGGAAACCTAAATTAAAAGTAATTAAATGTAAATGTAAAAGCGATTAGCAAAGCAATAGTTAAAATAATCAAATTTTAAATAACTGAACTTTTTAATCATCCTCGCGACAGAATCACAACCGGATGTGATGTGGCTACCTTCCAGACATGGAGAAAGCAAGGAGCCGACTCTACTACGCATGTCTGCTGTAGTGATGGGAATTATAGCTCTTGGAAGGAAACTGGATCTTATGGCTCCATTCATTTCCGAGAGCCGTTGAAATGGACTGCTCTAAATATGTCTGTCCCAGGGTTGGATTGTAGGCCAAGTGCCCAGTTCATTTCATAGGCATGATTATTTATTGATTATTGATGATTATTTAGCAGTGGGCTGCCACGTAGCAGTGCCAAGGGAGTAGTTGGGGGTTAAATATCTTGCTTGAGGAGGAGCCAGGGATCGTACTGGCAATCTTCAATAGATTCCATCGTGGAAATATTTTGTGTACAATAGTGTAACAACAAGTCTCCATGGTAGGATAGGAGAGCTACACATACGGACTACACTGCAATTTTCAGTTACCACAATATTGAGATTATTGATTTTGACACGGTTTACTATTGTTCATTATTCACTATGGAACAATAATAGAACATGCAACTGTCACTGAGTTCCAATAAAATAGAATATGGGACTGTCACCAAATTTCAGTATAATGCAACCTGTAACTCTCACTGAGTTTGAGTAGGAAACATAACTAACATGGAAATGTCCAGTTCAAACGTAAAATGAAAGTCTCTTTCACCTTTATGTGCAAATATGATTTTCTATTATATGTATATAGTACTCGCCATTCCAAAAAACATTTCAATCGTTGCAAAAAAAACCCCAAAAAAACAACAACAAAAAAAAATAATAATAATGGCCGACTGTTCTCACTCTCATTCACTGGAAGTCCTCGTTCGCTCACCGTGCATTGAACCAACTGAATCAAATTGAACGACTAGTTTTACCGAGTGACAACCAGAGCAGATGCTGCTCTGTTATGACAGCAATAGAAATATTGCAATAGGGGAGGGGGCAGTCCATTTAACATATGGGGGATTTATTTTTAGTGTGTCAAATTATTATTAATTATTTCTAGGGCTGTACCCGACTAAGAATTTTGACAGTCGAATTGGATTAATCTGTTCAATGTGAATATGAACATGAACAGGGTCATGGCTCTCTGCGATTGGGGAGCACGGAGGGCTATGTTTGCGTCCAGACTACAATATAAAAATATATTTATGATTCCCCTCATTTATAATTCCTCATAGAAATGTTATCCCTGCACAATTTTGTAAGGTTCTATCTGTTTTATCCTGTTATTGTAATACACACTGACAACAAATAATAAAAATAAATTACACACACACACACACACACACACACACACACACACACACACACACACACACACACGGGAATAGTTTCATCTTTTAGATGTCTCCAGAACTCTACAACATTTCTTGCCTTTCACTCCAACCCCAGTCTACTGCCGCTTCAAGACCACCTCAGATAAACATATTAGCCAAATCAATCACTCCCCAGGCCAATCTCCCTGGTCTGAGAAGTATGACACCCAGCCTCCAGCTGACTGACTGATTTACTGAGACATTTTTACAGCTTTCGCTCAGAAAGATCTGAAAAGATCAGGGAGGGAGAGAAAAGCGAAGTCAGGCAAATCACAGTTGAATCACAATTCTGAAGTCGAATTGACAAAATCTGGCTGTGTTGAGCAAAAAGCATTTCTGTATACAACTCATATCTGTTATGCAGGATGTTAATATCCCTTGATTGCACACGTGCGACATGCTGCCTAGACTCTGCGGGATGGTCAAGTGAGTGATGGAATTTTCTGGGTTATCAAGTGGGCGTCCTTGTTCTCTGATGTTTCGCTGATAGGCCCAAGACACCTCCAGAGGGTTCAGCAGTGAATCCCGGAGTCACGACACCATCTTCTAACTTGAGGGCCCAGGTGGACTCCTTTCTCTTCATCCAGAGCCACTGACTGTTTTCTTTTTGTTTCTCAGTATTTCTGGAAAGGTCTTGAGGGACACAACCAAGGCAGGAAAGAGTGCCTGAGGAAGGGACAGCAGGGATCCTGCACCGACAGCTACTTCCTGAGAAGCAGATTGAGTCAATTGACTGAAGTTCAGCAGCAGGACAAAAACCAAGTCTGAAGGACATCAACAACCCCTCCCAGTGGAGGAAGAGCCAGGCACAGGAGAGCAACCCGAACCGGCGCTAATTATGGATGAAGGGACACCGGTCCCAATCTATACCTGATCTAAGGTCTCCTACAGCCTTCTCTCCTCCCGTGATAAATAGACAGCGCTACGACTCTACTGTGTACGCACAAGCCCCTTTTACATTTATAGCATTCAATTAAGTTGATAACTATAATATTAATAAGTAAATAATATATATAATATATACAAAATAATGATATATATAAATAAGATATAGATAACACGCTTAGTATATTACAAGTTACTTTTTTCCCCCCATTTGATGAAGGTCTGTGCTGATACCCAAAAAATAACTAAATGGGTTTTATTTTTATTAAAAAACAAAACAAAAAAACTAAAACAATGGGGACGGTGGGCAAGTAAAGTACTCCGTGAACGCCTGAACACCGGTAACACTGATAACCCCGGCAACCCTACTGTAGATGAATTTGCCCATTTCACCGGAACTTCTTCATGATGGTGCCTCTGAGTCTCTAAGATGTTTCAGAGGTCAGCGTTGACCTCCTCCCACATTGCCTTTTCGCAGGACTTTGCCCACTTGATCAATCACCCCTGGATCTTCTTTTCTACTGCAGGTCGCAGAGGGGCTGGGATCAGGTTGTGCCTGGCTCTTCCTCCACTGAGAGGGGTTGTGATGTCCTTCAGACTTGGTTTTTGTCCTGCTGCTGAACTTCAGTCAACTGACTCAATCTGCTTCTCAGGAAGTAGCTGTCGATGCTGTCCCTTCCTCAGGCACTCTTTCTTAGCCTGGTGTATTTTCAGGCCTGAGGTGGAAGTAACCTTTGCCCAGCCACATATGCAACTCTGGAGCTTGTGTCCTGCTGCAGCCTCATGTATGCTGATCATCCAACTCATTGTCTGTTGCATTGTCAGTTGCATGGTTGTCTGCCGATAAGTCATCTTCTGCCCCTTATCTCGCTGACTCAGGGAGTCTTTTCTTCTTAAAGGCGACCTTTTATGAAAAACTCACTTTTTCAGTGCTTGTGCACATACATTTGGGTCTGATGGACCTCCTAACAACAGCTTGTGGGGGACACTGCACCAGGGACTTTGTTTTATGTAAAAGTCGAAAAATAAAATAAATTTAATAAATACCTCTACAATAAAAACACAATTTTTATTGGTTTTGTTTGGAGAAACGCACAGCGGATCACGCGCCATAACCTACAGTCTATCTACCGCACCAAATTTTTTTTTTTTACAAAGAAACAAACAGCAGAATTATTTTTAAATACTTACATTTCCATGGTCTACAGTTTCTTCAGACAGTTGGTTTTAATGTCTTATTTTATTTTATTTTTTAAATGGGGACATATTATGCTGCTTTTTACACCTGTGAATATAAGTTTCTGAGGTCCTCAAATTCAAGCCATTGTGACATGACTCCATAACCAGACTGTTCCAAAATGGGCTGTTTCAGTGTGTATAGCTTTAATTGTGAATGAATAGCCAAGCCCCTAGTTCTGAGCCAATGGGTTTTGAGCAATATAAGTTCCAGATGCTGAATCTTTACTCATATTAGATCTACAAGATCTCCTTATTTAAAGGTTCGCTCCGACTTTGGTTGCATGCTGCAGGCTTGTGGGAGACATGGACCATAACTCAACAGCACTCTCGCATGCAAGATTTTTTGTTAAATGTAAATGTTGGAAAATAAAATAAATATATACATCTACAATAACGGTGAACAAATTGCAAGTTGCGAGTGGGCATTCATGTAATCTGTGTGTGGAAAGGATCTAACGTTTACCACGCCAACAGTGATGGATATTTTGATACTGTGAAAATATGGCATTTGTGTCAGCCCAAGCTTACCAGTTGCGCTCCAGCCGTGGGTGGAGTTACTCAGATGGGGGGCGGTTCTAATTCTGCTGAGGCACAAGGTGACGTAGGCTTGGGAGGCAAATCTGAACGGCTTATTTCATAACATGTTTTATGACCAAGGCAGAAAAACTGAAAAAACAAAAAACTGACTGGGTTGTATTATTTCAAAGATTGTGTGTTGGTAGGCCCATCAGAGACCCAAATGTGTGCACAAGAACTGGAAAAGTACGTTTTTTATAATAGGTCACCTTTAAAGGAAACTTACAAACTCTGCAACAGGTCTATGGTAATACTCACTGGACTTGGCAGCTCCAAATGAATACGCGACACGCACACGCACACGCACACACACACACACACACACACACACACACACACACACACACACACACACACACACACGTCAAGAGCACTTCCAATATCACATAGGCGCAGGGAGCTGCTGTTGACATGGCTTGAACAGGCCACAGTCTACACACAACACTTGACAAAGACAAACACTCATTTGCAATATTTAAAGCTTGTTACTGTGAGAAATGCCACACCCACATTCATAGTATTCAAAGTCAGATATGTGATCTGCTGCAGGATATATATTTTTAAATTGCAATTTAGCACTTTTTGCTTGCATGTAAAGCTACCTTGATTCACCAACAAAACAGAAGAGAAGGGTGCCACATATCAGAAGTCAGTGTAAAAATAGTACAACTGTTCCTACTAAATTCAATATTTGTTAGTCATTCCCTAGTGATCCAAGAGGAAAGATGGCCCACTCTCCCTTTAACAATCCCACACAGCAAACTTTTCCATCCACATTCCTAGCATTAACCCCCCCCTCCAATCAGTAGCCAAATGCACTGTACTTCCACTTCTTTAGAAAATGTTTAACCCACTGCCCTGGGTAATTCATCAAGTTGCCTGGACTACTAAAAAGCAAGACAACCTTGAAACAAACACATTAGTCTCATGGAAGCTTGTTTGGTTACGATTTGACCATACTATCCCTCTAAGCTTCACAGTATTGTACTCTGCTGCTACTGTACAATAATAAATAATGTGAATTTCATATGTTATGTAATGTAATGCAGTATGTAAAGTATCTTGAATCTAGGGAGTAATTATGGTAGCATTTACACTTTGGGGAACTCTTACTATAATGGAGAAGAAAAGATCTAAGCAGTGAGGGGCACATAAAAAATGTCGAGGGTGGTATTGTTGAGTTATTTCAAATTGAGACAAATACGTTTATTTCCTTACCCATTCCAGAACACGAATAAATCCCAGAGGCTCCTTCACAGGTCCAAGATCCAGGGAGAATCCCGAAACGAGTTTCTGGAAACGGGGGGGGGGCATACAATACGGAGCTGGGTGTCAAGTGCAGAAGCCGTGAGAGCAGTAAAGCCATAATCCAACGGAAGCAAGACATAATAAAAACCCTTAAAATAAAACTAAAAATATAAAAAGTTAGTCACACCAAAATCTACAAGAGCTAACTGGCTACCTCTTGGTCACCTTGCAGTAGATTTGGCCCTGCCCTTGTTAGCCAACTCATTAGCTAGTTAGCTAAATGCTAACGACAGCTCCAGTTCCTATGGACCTGCACGAAAATTAAACCAGCAACACTCACCTGAACTGTGTCCATTGAGGCGTTCTACGACAAAAAAAAAACAAGAATGCCGTCTGTAAGTCCTGAAGTTGGCCGTCTTATAACCACGCAGGCCGTGAGTCAGTCCGCGTCCGTCATGCGCTGCGCTCCCGCTGTCAAACTTTCTCCACCCGTGGTCACGTGACATCAGCGCCTTCTCCTCAAGCGTTAAAGTTACGGCTGCGTTGATGGAACACGGGACTCGGACATTTCAAGTCGGTCTCCCAAACATCTGTGACGTGTTCTCAAAGAAAAACCCATGCAAAGCGACTTCGTTCATCGTTAACGGTATGTTGCAGTCAAGTTGCCGTGATATCAGGTCTGCTCTCTCGGCGAACTCGGGCCCAAGCGATCTGCCTCGAAATTCTGCCTTGGAATACCAACTTAAATATCCGTTGTTTTGCACTTTTCTGGGCGCGAGGACGACTTTTTCCCAAGTTCGAAATTAAAGGAACGCAGCATAGTACACTGCGTGCTGAAGCCAATGCGGAAGTGCTTTAAACTCCGCTAAAGTGCTTGCTCCCGAAAACTTCCAACTCAATATCAATCAATGGACAAAGAGGAAACAAGACTTAAGGTGGCTAAATATCCAAGTTTAATTATTGTAATGAATCTGTTGACTGTGAGTTTGAACATTATTGTCCATTACGGAGATATTACGGCTGCAAGATGTGTATTACTGGGGGCGTGGTTGCCTTGATTGACAGGTCTCTCATAGAACGGTGTGGGTGAATTCCATTGAGTCACAACACAGAAAAAGCAAATGAAGTGCAAAGAAGTGCAAATTTTCTGGGCAGATTGTGCGGGTCTGAGTTTACCAGTAAACATACCTGACGTCACAGCAACATGGCAGCATACGGCATTAACAGTAAACAACGTTCCATTTCCATAGGTATTTACTTGAGAACATGTCTATCTTATTAAACTACTCTAGATTTAGCTCATAGATGCTTGTAGAAGTTGCAATCTGACCAAACCAGCACACATTTGTTGCGGGTGTCCCATGTTTTCAAGAACAGAGGTAATGAAACACATTTAGCTCTGAAGTAATCCAATTCCCGACTTCCTTGGAATGCAGCATCACAACTCGCACCCCCCCCAGAACTCCAAGACTGTGTGTGTGTGTGTGTGTGTGTGTGTGTGTGTGTGTGTGTGTGTGTGTGTGTGTGTGTGTGAGAGAGAGATTACAGGAGGGATTTAGTTCAGAATGCACAGCAGGAGGAAATCTGATCTCTTCTTGACAATGAACAGTGGTGCCCCCACAAAATTTCAAGTGGAAAGGCAAAAATAGAATAAAGAGAGCGACGGGTTTAGAAGAAGAAAATATACGTTTTTTTATCCCATTTCTTCCCATTACGGTGGGAGGAAACCCATGTGAACATGAACATGCAAACTCCATACAGAAAGGCCCAAGTCAGATTCAAATCCTGTCAGATTGAAACCAAGAACCTTCTTTTCTGTGAGGCAACAGTGCTAAGAGGCCATGTCACCTAACTCTACCAGAAACAAATACCCGCTGTCTTTGTTATTAGTACCGTATCTTTCTTGGGGCCGAATGGCCGATATAATAAAA
>NC_137192.1:3867580-4012860 GCF_960531495.2 Zeus faber
ATTTCATTTTGATTTGTCATTAAAATATATTTCAAGTAGGCCCCGCTGATAATAATTTTTTGTCACCGATACTGATTTTAAGGGGCAAAAAAATTGATATCATCTGCTGAAATTTTTTGATAGATATTTTTCAGCTTTTGGCAGAAAATAAATGGTTTTAGGAAAACATTGCTTTATTGAACAAAATGGACATGAATGTGTATGAATACAATTATATATATGACAACAAAATAAATGTTTTCATGAATTACTTATAATAATATAATACATTTATGACAATAATAACCTATAAATATAGCAGCAGGCAGCAATACACAGGGTCTAGTTTATTTGTTTTAGGTATGCGTTACAGTTTTTTGTTTATGTGACAATCATCACAATTTACTGAAGTTATAAACACCAAACATGGTGGAGTTATGTCGTGGAGTTACCTCATGGAGTTACGTCCATTGGAATTTTTTATTCAATATTGTGACTGACCTTGAATCAGTCACACTATTCTTTTTATTTAAATCTGCTACCTTTAGCTGTAGGAAATTGTTTATACATGAAAAAACCCTTTAATTTTTACTTTAAACCAAATCTTGTCATAGTTATAACTTACCTTGTTGTGTGTAAGTACATGTGGAGTCCGTGATGGCAGGTGACGTGTCTCGTGTACGTCAATGCTGACATATTTACATAGGTTTGATTTACGATAGTAGTCGAACTTATGTAATTTTATTGGTGTTTTTTTTCCTTAGATTTTAAATAAATTACATTTCCGTGAAATACGAAAAACATTGTGGTATTTCTGTGAGCAATTACCATTGCACAATGTTTTTCCGACGACTCGCTGGATCTTGAACGTATCACTCACTTGTATATTAGAGTGGATTCCATTCGATGTGGTCACAAGTGTTTGTGGACTACTGTTTTTCGTATTTTTCACGAGTCCAGCAAAGTAATGGTGACCAAGGAGATAAAATATAAATTGAACAGATCTACAGACATCTACCAGGTAACAAGGTACATAAATACCCATGCAAACGCATAGTTTGTAATCTCGAACCACTACAGAGTGATGAAGTCTAAACTGCATACTGGACATGGTGCCAATGTACATTGTGAATCGGAACCTGCACATTTATAGTAAATAGTATGAGGACGTCATGAAGCATCTTTCTGTAAATCTCATCTTGTTCATTTTGTTTAATATAGAATAGTGGCATGTCAGTCAAGCACGACCAGCTAAATATTAAGGTTCAAAGTTGTTTGGTTTTTCACTAATATCTGCTCTGTTTGTGGATTGATTTGGATGAAACTTAAACCACAAGATGTTTCTGACACATCGGTTTAAGCAACACTTTAACCATGTTCGTAGCCTTTGTCATTATTGTGTTCTAGATACTTTTAACCAGGTTGGACATATTCTGGCGGGAAATGCATTGGACCGCGTCTGTGATATCGACCAAATTGGGTCGGTTTTTCACTAATTTCTGCTCCGTATGTGGATCCATTTGGATGAAACTTCAATTACAAGGGGTTTCTGATATACCTGTTCAAACAAGATGTGAAGAATGTGATGTGAACATCGGAACCAGAGTCAATAAGTATGGCGAGGGAATGTGAGCATTTGGGCAGCAGCAGCCGAGCCTGGCACAGGGGGCATGGGTTGGAGGGGGATTTGGAGGTGTGGCTCACCAGGACCTCCTCCCTCACTGGCGAGCCCGGCCCTTTTACCGTACACCCGGAAATGTAGTGTCCAGCTAGACCGCAGTAGAGGCAAAGGTTCCCCACCCGGCATCTCTCCTTCTCCTTCGGGGAAAGGCTGGCCCGGCCAACCCACATGGGAGAGGCCTCACTCGTGGGTTGACCGGCTGGAAGAGCTGGCGGCCCGGAGGAACCTGGAAGACGGGTTGCTGGGCGGCGCTCCACTTGCCTCTGACGCCTCTCTCGCTGCCGGGCCTGGATGCGTCGGTCGATATGGGAAGCAAGCTCAATGATGCCATCGAGAGAGGTGGGTAGGTCGTGGGAAACTAGCTCATCCTTCACGTACTCTGCTAATCCCATCAGGAACGCGTCAATCTGGGATGCCGGGTTCCACTCTCTCAGTCGAGCCTGGGTGCAGAAGTCAATCGCGTAATCGACCACGGAGCAGGACCCTTGACTGAGACCCAGGAGACCACCAGCGCGACCTCGTGATGTCACCCCCAATACGTTGCGGAGCTCGGTGGCGAAGGCGTGGAAGGAGGAGCAGGCTGGTGTGTGTCGTTGCCACTTGGCCGTTCCCCACAGCCGAGCGCAGCCCTTCAGGTGATTTACGGTGAACGCCACCCTGGCATCCTCGGAGGCGAAGGTGTGGGGCTGCAGAGCAAAGAGGATGGAACAGTTCGTGATGAACGGACTACAGCCGTCTGCGTCTCCGGCGTAGCGTTCTGGAACCCTCACCCTGGGCTCCAGGGAGTACCCAGGCTGGCCGGTGCAGATGGAGGTGGGTCGAGGGAAGCAGGCGGCGGGATGAACTGACCGAGAGCGATGGCGAGCTGCTGGACCTGGGCGGCTAGCGTGGCGAGCCCTTGCTCCTGACTAGCCGCTGCTAGCCGAACGTCCGCTTAGGTGGAGGCTAGGACAGCCTCCTGGTATTGGAGCTGTGACTCCGCCCTTCCCAGGCATGCCAGCGACTCTGGGTTGTGTGGTGGGTCCATTGTTGGCCAGATTGTACTGTAACGGGTGTGGTTAGGACCCAATTGCAGCACAAAGACAGGCAGGGATATTTGGTAATGTCTTTTATTTGTAGAGCGGACGGAAGACAGGCAGGGGGCACGCAGGATACGTCGTCGGGGACAGGCAGGTTCGATAACTGGGAGTGCAGACAGAAGAGAGGCGGGGGGGGGCAGGCAGGATACGTGGTCGGGGCGAGGCAGAGTCGGTAGCGGGGAGTCGATCCGGAGAACGCTGGAGAGTCTAGTGCAAGCAACGAAGACAATCTGGCAATGGGTGACTGGTGAGAGAGGCATATATAGTGGTTAGATTGCAGATCGGGAACAGCTGTGTGTGCAGGTGAATAGAGTTGGGCTAATGGGACAGGTAAGGAGAGGGAGGGGAAGGTAGAAGAAGGCGGAGATCATGACAGGCAGCTCCATCCTCAGCATCCTTCTCCCAATGTATCTCTTATCTCTCCTATACACGTGTCAAAACCATCTCAATCTGGCCTCTCTCACTTTTCCACCAAACTGTCCAACCTGAGCTGTCCCTCTAATGTACTCATTCTTAATCCTGTTCATCCTTGTCACTCCCAGTGAAAATCTCAACATCCTCAACTCTGCCACCTCCAGTTCAGCCACCTGCCTTTTTGTCAGTGCCACTGCCTTTAAATGATACAACATAGCTGGTCTCACTACCGTCCTGTAGACCTTCCCCTTCACTCTTGCTGGAACACTTCTGTAACAGATGACTCGGGACACTCTTCTCCACCCACTCCACCCTGCCTGTGCTCTCTTCTTCTCCTCTCTCCTACACTCTCCGCTGCTTTGGATGGTCGACCCCAAGTACTTGAACTCATCCACCTTCTCCACCTCCACTCCTTGCATTCTCAGCTTTTCGCTGTCCTCCCTCCCATTCAGGCACATGTATTCTGTTTTACTCCTGCTGACTTTCATTCCTCTTCTCTCTAATGCATGCCTCCACTTCTCCAGGCTCTCCTCAACCTGCTCCCTACTCTTGCTACAGATCACAATGTCATCTGCGAACATCATAGTCCACGGAGACTCCTGCCTGATTTAATCTGTTAACCTGTCCATCACCATTGCAAGCAAGAAAGGGCTCAGAGCTGTTTCTTGATGCAATCCCACCTCCACTTTGAGTCACGCCTACTGCACACCTCACTACTGTCTGACTGCCCCCATATATATCCTGTACCACTCTTACATACTTCTCTGCCACCCCGACTTCCTCATGGAATACCACACTTCCTCTCTCTGCACCCTATCATATGCTTTCTCTAAATCCACAAAGACGCAGTGCAACTCCCTCTGGCCTTCCCTGTACTTTTCCATCAGCATTCTTAAAGCAAACATTGCATCTGTAGTTCTCTTTTCTGGCATGAAACCATACTGCTGCTCACTGATCCCCACCTCTCTCTTAACCTAGCCTCCACTACGCTTTCCCATAGCTTCATGCTGTGGCTGATCAACTTTATTCCCCTGTAGTTACTATAGCTCTGTACGTCTCCCTTATTCTTGAAGATGGGTACCAGTACACTTCTTCTCCACTCCTCTGGCATCCTCTCCCTTTCTAGGATGGTGTTAAACAGTCTGGTCTGGAATTCCACTGCCATCTCACCTAAACATTTCCATGCTTTCCAAGGTATGTCATCTGGGCTAACTGCCTTTCCACTCTTCATCTTTTTAATGCTGCTCTCACCTCATCCTTGCTAATTTGCTGCACTTCTTGATCCACTATCCCCACATCATCCACTCTTCTCTCCCTCTCATTTTCTTCATTCATCAACTCCTCAAAATACTCCTTCCACTTTCTCAACACACTGTCCTCACTAGTCAGCACATTCCCATCATTATCCTTCATCACCCTAACCTGCTGTACATCCTTCCCAGCTTGGTCCCTTTGTCTTGCCAATCAGTACAAGTCCTTTTCTCCTTCCTTGCTGTCCAACCTCTCATACAACTTGTCGTATGCCTTTTCCTTTGCCTTTGCCACTTCTCTCTTTGCCTTGTGCTGCATCAGCTTGTAATCCTGTCTACTTTCTTCATCTCTCCCACTATCCCATTTCTTCTTCGCCAACCTCTTCTGCTCTATGCTCTCCTGTACTTTCTCATTCCACCACCAAGAGTCCTTGCCTTCCTTCCTCTTCCCGCATGATACACCGAGTACCTTCTTGGCCGTCTCCCTCACCACTTCTGCAGTTGTTTCCCAGTCATCTGGTAACCGTTCATTCCCATCTATTGCCTGCCTTACCTCTTCCCTAAATTGCATGCAACACTCTTCCTTTTTCAACTTCCACCATTTTATCTTTGACTCTTCTTTCATTCTCTTCCTCTTCTTGACCTCCAGAGTCGTCCTACAGACCACCATCCAATGCTGCCTAGCAACACACTCCCCTACCACCACTTTGCAGTTACTAATCTCTTTCAGATTGCACCTCCTGCATAAGATGCAATCCATCTGTGTGCACCTTCCTCCACTCTTGTATGTCACTCTGTGTTCCTCCCTCTTCTTGAAATATGTATTCACAACAGCCAATTCCATCCTTTTGGCGAAATCCACCACCATCTGTCCTTCAACATTCCTCTCCTTGACACCATACCTACCCATCACATTCTTCTCATCACCTATGTCTCTGATCCCTTCGCCAACATGCCTATTAAGATCTGCTCCAACGACCACTCTCTCTCCCTTAGGGACGCTTTCCACCACTACATCCAACTCACTAAAGAATTCTTCTTTCTCTTCCATCTCACAACCAATTTGGGGAGCATATGCACTGACCACATTCATTAACACCCCATCAATTTCCAGCTTTCCTGCTCATCACTCTGTCCGACACTCTGGTCACCTCCCAAACACTGCCATTGACATATTCTTCCCTCAAGACTATCCCTACCCAATTTCTCCTGCCATCCACTCCATGGTAGAACAGTTTGTACCCAGCTCCGATACTCCTGGCCCTACTCCCCTTCCACCTGGTCTCTTGTACACATAGTACATCTACCTTCCTTCTCTCCATCATGTCAGCCAGCTCTCTCTCTTTACCCTTCATAGTGCCAACATTCAAAGTTCCTACTCTCAACTCTACTCTCCTACCCTTCTTCCTCTCCTGCTGTCTCCGGACACGCGTTCCCCCTCTTCTTCTTCTTTGGCCGACAGTAGCACAATTTCCGCCGGCACCCTGTTGGTTAACGACAGCAGTGGCGGTCGTTGTTAACCCGGGTCTCGACCGATCCGGTATGGCATTGGCTTGGGACCGGCACTGATGATACACTGGCTTGTGCACCCCCAGTGGCTAGATTATGCACATGTTTATTTAACAAATCTAAAATGAAAATAGTATTTTATTTAAAATAAAACAACATCTCATCTTAATTTGTTAATGTTGTGTTTCTGTCTGTCTTTTTAAAAACAATTACAGGACAGATCCTTTAGCCGGGGACAGATCACGTAGTGTAGGAGCTCTGTTGGCGCATGGCTAGAGGAGGATGACGGAGAGATTGTAATGACATTCGATACACTCGTTATTGTGTGTTATTAGTTTATTCTATTTAGTTTATTAGTTTATTCTAGAAGTTAGAACGTGGCTGTCTACTACCTGTCCTCAAATAAATGCATGTCCAAAGAGTACTGCCTCAAGTTGTCTCTGTGGAAGGAAAGCACTCGTTGTTGGAAGTTCCCAACAACAAGGTTCCATTCAAATGGACTCAACATTGCAAGTGAAAGCCCTCACACACATTTCATTTATAAACTTTATAAACTATTGTGACTTAAATAAAAAGGACACGATTCCGACCCATTGCTCTGGAGCTGCAGGCGAACTCCATGTGTGAGGACGCAAAGACAGAATGTTTTCGAAGGACTGGAGGGTGAGTAAGGAATCCAAATTTTTTATTTTAGGGTCAAAGCCCCACCAGGGATGAATATAATGTATTAGTCGGGCCTATTCCTGATGTGTGTTTCTTCACAGTCTCCGTTAGCTTACAATCGACACTAACAGTCCTTTAATGATTATTTAATGTTCTCCAAGATTACATTTAATCTTCTCTAAAATTAAATGTCCACATACAAATATTTACCTAGTTCAAGATTTAGTTAAGCAATGTAAAGTTATAATGACTTCACTTCTACTCGTGGCTTCTAAATCTGTTCATGTGTTATATAACGAATGGTAGGGTATAACCTTTATCGCCATTTTATCTGTGAAATTTCAACTGCTACGATAGTTCTTCGCAACCCAAATATCGGCTGATATTATCGGCTAAGGATATATTGTCCGGGTCCTTATGTCAAGTTATAATTTTTTAAGATGCCACTAAACTTGCTCACTATGTGGAGAATTTTCCCCTCGAGGACCACCCAGTTGTTCCGTTGTCGAAAACCTGTTTCAATCAATTACTCTATTCTGTTGATTGAACAATTAAAACCTGTTTTAATGAATTACTAAACTTCTGTTGATCAATGCAAGTATAACAATCACCTTCGAGGTTCTCAGTGTGCTCATTGATGGGTTGGAGCGTCAATCAGAGGACGTATCATGAATTTAGGAGTTAGTCATATTTATTGTCAGGCAGAATCAAAAAGTGCAGGCTCAGTTCGCGAAGTCTGAGCCTGGGCTCCAGGAGCCAAGCTCAGCCAAGTCCAAGCCAAGTCCGAGAGCCCCGATGCTTCTTCCCTGGACCCTTATATAGTCTAATGTACGCAAGTGGTCACAAAAGGACATATGGAATACAATGTAAGTGCAGAACAACATGAACAACATGTACGCAAGCGGAAAAGTACAGGAACAACATGTGCGCGACTGATCACAAAAGGACATTTCCACCCAGAGGCGCCATATTATTTCTAACAGTCCCCCTTTTGACCTCATTAAACATGAGGTCAATCTAAAACAGTAATAAAAAAGTACAATACAATGACAATGCATGGCTCCAGGAGTGATTGGCAGGGAAAACCCCATTTGTCTTAGCAGGAAAACCTGCCAACATCCGTATTACTGAACGTGCTGATGGCATTCACTCACCACCTGGACCATTTACAATAAAAGAGCAAACAAAAGTACAGAGTAATTTCTTAGGAGCAATGTCTCCTTGGGTGTGATACTGGATCTCGCAGCTTTTTAGCTCTTAACCTCATGCGAGGTGTGCTGACTTCGCTGTTTAGATCTTTCTCTCTTGAACCCTGGTCAACTAGAGTCATCGTGGACGAGCAAAGCAACACATTGGTTAATCATAACAGTCCGGTCCACCTGGCCTCCGTTCACTTCCTTTTCACCACTTTCAGCCAGACCCAGTCGGAGACTCTTACAGCCTTACCCGACGGTAGGTTGATTCGCTCTCCAGCGTGATTCTGTATCTGTGAGGAGAGTGAGGCTACCACTACAGTTAGGATACAATAGTACGATGCATGATCCACGCTGGTGAGGTCCAGGGGCGTCCCCTTAGACCCACCATGGCCGGGCTCTCGAACCTCCTTCCTGTGCACAATTCAAATGGGGAGAAACCTGTGCCGCTGTTAGTGGATGCCCTTATTGACATGAGAGCTATCGGAAGGGCTTCTACCCAAGTTAGCTTTGAGCCTGCGCAAATCTTAGCCAATTTGGCCTTGATCGTTCCATTTGCCCTTTCCACCTGCCCTTGAGACTGGGGGTGATACACAGAGCCAAATCTATGTGTTATCCCCAGTGCTTGTTCCACTGTTTGGAGGGCCGCATTTTTTAAATGGGAGCCATTGTCCGTCCTCACCTGTTGGGGGAATCCATCTCTGGGGATATATTGATTGATAAGATATTTACAAACTGCACGAGTCCTCTTTCTTAGTGGGGATCGCCTCAACCCACTTGGTGAAGGAGTCAGTGATCACAAGTATGTACCTGTATCCTTGTGTCCAGTTGTCTGGGCCCATATCGGTATAATCTATGACTTTTTCCTGACCTGGGGCGGTGGGGACTGGAAAACTGCCCATCAGTAGCTTGAGTTTGGGTCTTGGATTATGTTGTAAACATGTCTCACAATGACCCACAAACTCCTCTACTAGATTTCAGGAGATGGATAACAGGAGCACAGCGCAAGAGAGTGCCACAGCAGTTGCCACAGATGCAGCCGCAACAGCGGGCCACAAGCAGCAGATATGTCCCTGTGGTTGGACGAAAGTAACATCATATCGGGGGTTGAGAATTCACCAGGGAAGGAAGAAGTGTTTGACAGAAGAGAAACAGAGGCCTCGCATTGGTTCCTTTCTCCGAGAGGAATCAAATCAGTCGAATGAAGTACAGCAACTGGACGCAAACCATAGCTTGCAGTACATCAATACCACTGTCGTGGAGGAAGCAAACACAGAGTTGATGGCAACAGTGGTAGAACCGACCCAACCTTCTAGACCTGCAGTGGAGAGAAGACTGGCAGGGCATAAACTGCATGTGAAGTGGCCCGGTGCTGCAGGTAAGGAGCTGTGGGAAACGATCAATACTGACCTGACCCTGTCTCTCGAGCAACTCAGAGGGACAGTGGAAAAGAAGTTGGAGAGAATGGGGGATATCATCTATCAATATGGTTCAGAACGCTTTGGAGTGCAAGAAAGGTCAGGTGGGAAAAAGGTCCCAACCGCACCAGTGTCCAGGAGGCAGCAGGAGATCAAGCGCCTGGTCTTAGAAATGAGACAACTTAGGAGACGGTGGAAAAAGGCCTCTGGAGTGAGAGGGAAGGCATAGATGCGCTTCAGGTCGACAATAAAACTCGACTAGCATCCCTCTGCAGAGCAGAGAAGCTACGGAAACGTAGAAGGAAGAAAGAACAAACTAGAACACGGTTCTATAAAGATCCCTTCAAGTTCCTAAAGGGTATCTTCACAAAGGAGAAAAGTGGAGCCCTAAAAACAACAAAGGCTGATCTTGAGGCTCACCTGAAGGCAACACACTCTGACCCAAGGCGATATGAACATCTGTCCATTCCTTCAGATATCCCACCAATTGACCCCCCTGAACATCACATTCCGACTGGCCCTCCAACATGGAAAGAGGTGGAAAACACAGTGAGTCGAGCAAGAACAGCATCAGCCCCGGGGCCAAATGGAGTCCCAACAAGGTGTACAAGAATGCACCAGATGTCCTGAGGTTTCTCTGGAAGCTTATGAGAACAGCATGGCAGAAGGAGATCATACCTAAAGTGTGGCGTAGGGCAGGTGGAGTCCTCATCCCAAAGGAGAAGGATGCAGAGAACATCAGCCAATTCCGTCCCATCTCCCTACTAAATGTTGAGGGCAAAATCTTCTTTAGTGTCATTGCACAGAGGATGGGCGAGTATCTGCGAAGAAACGAGTACATCGACACATCTGTACAGAAGGCAGGAATATCAGGATTCTCCGGGTGTTCAGAACATTCCAGCATGATCTGGCACCAGATCCAAACGGCAAAGGTAGAGAGAAGGAACCTCCATCTAGTCTTTCTGGACCTTGCCAATGCCTTTGGCTCAGTGCCCCATGAACTCCTGTGGTCTGCCTTCGAATTCTTCCACATACCAGACACCATCACAGCCCTGGTTAAATCCTACTTCCAGGACGTGCAGTTCTGCTTCAACACCACTGACTTTACCACCTCTTGGCAGTGCCTAGAAGTAGGCATCATGGCAGGGTGCACTATCTCACCTCTGGCATTCACGATGGCAATGGAGGTCATCTTCCGAGCCTCAAAGTGGGTTGTAGGTGGACAGCGGGTTGACTCTGGTCTGCGCCTCCCTCCGCTCAGAGCTTACATGGATGACATTACAACATTGACCACCACTGTGCCATGCACCAGGAGGCTGCTCAGGAAGCTGGAAGAGAACATCAGTTGGGCCCGTATGAAGATCAAACCATCCAAGTCACGAAGCATCTCAATTGTAAAGGGAGTGCTCTCTGACCTGAAATTCTTCATCGGAGAAGACCCAATCCCAACAGTGTCTGAGCAGCCTGTAAAAAGCCTTGGGAGGTGGTATGATGCAAGCCTGAAGGACAAAGACCAGGTGCAACAACTGCGTAAGGACATCAGCAGTGGCCTACAGTCCATTGACAGCACCCAACTGCCTGGGAAGCTAAAGGCCTGGTGCTTGCAGTTTGGACTCCTACCCCGGATGTTGTGGCCCCTCGCAGTTTATGAGGTACCAATCTCAACTGTAGAGAAGTTGGAAAGAACAGTCACAGGATACATCAATAAGTGGCTTGGAGTTCCACGATGCCTTACCACCATAGGCCTCTACGGAGACAGCATCCTCAAGCTGCCCCTCACCAGTCTCACAGAGGAGTTCAAGTGTGCAAAAACAAGACTCCAGATGACACTGAATCAATCCAGAGACATAGTAGTGAGCAACAATCCACCAACCTTAACCACTGGCCGCAAATGGAGACCAGCCAAATCAGTGGAGGAGGCAACAGCAGCCCTCAAACATGCTGACATTGTGGGCCATGTTCAGCAAGGAAGAGGAGGCTTTGGGCTAACAGCTACCCCCCCAGCGTGGAGTAAGGCCACAACACGAGAACGGAGGAAGATGGTGGTGGAGGAAGTACGTCACCAGGAGGATGCTGCACGATGGGCCAAGGCAGTCTCTCTTGGCAAACAAGGACAGTGGACAAGATGGGACAGTGTGGAGAGGAGGAAGATCAGCTGGAAAGACATGTGGGCCATGGAAGCGAGACAGTTGAGCTTCTCCATCAGAGCTACATACGATGTCCTTCCAACACCAGTCAACCTTCACTAGTGGTTTGGTGAAGATCCGGGGTGTGCCCTGTGTTCTATGCCAGCCACCCTCAGACACATTCTTACAGGGTGTAAAACCAGTCTCATCCAAGGACGTTATACGTGGCGTCACAACCAAGTCCTGAAAGTCCTTGCATCCACTCTGGAGGACAAACGAACTGCCACCAACTCCCTACCACCACCAGCATCCAACCAACAACGGGCAACTATCTTTGTCCGTGAGGGGGCTAAGGTAACCAGAAGCTGCTCTACACCATCTGACATTGGCCGACAGCTGGTTTTTCCTCCAGAGATTGCTACAACTACCCTGAGACCTGACCTGATGCTGTGGTCTCCTTCTCTGAAGAAGGTGTACATCATCGAACTCACGCAGTGGATGACGCTTATGAGCGAAAACACCTACGCTACGCCGAGCTCGCTGCTGAAGCACAACACCGTGGCTGGAACGCTGAGGTCCCCAGTGGAGGTCGGATGCAGAGGGTTTGTGGCAAGATCTACCACCAGACTGTTCGCTGACCTGGGAGTTAGAGGCCAGAACCAGCGCTCAGCCATCAAAGCTGCATCAGAGGCAGCCGAAAGGAGCAGCCAGTGGCTTTTTATGAGGAGGAAAGACCCCTGTTGGGCCCGAAAGTAGCAAACCAGTAGGTATGCGGTCAGCTTTGGCTTGACTCAGGGAGTAGGACGCCCCTGCCATGCATAGTCCCTCGAGAAGTCTGCCATCAATATGGCTTTCTTTCTCGTTACGAGTCTGGACTCACGCAAGCTCAGGTCCGATCAGCCTGTAGCTGGCCACCTTGGGGAGGGTGTATAGTGTAGAGGCCGAAACAGCCCAAGATCCAAGGATACACTACTGATGATGCGTATCCAGCTCCCACCATTCACCACCATTCATCACCAAGACGACAAGATGACATTAAGACGTTCTACCATTCATCACGACACTCTTAGGTATGTGCTTGCACAAGGAATTTACATCTTATCCTGTGTTTGATAAACTCAGTTGCGGATGCCACCAGGGAGTCAGATTTTTCATAGTCTGAGCTTTGGAGACATGTGACAGCCCGTGTGCCTCTTTAATCAGGAGGTAAGCCAGTCCGGACGGCAGCACAGGGCTTCCATCATGTGCGCGCCACAACCCTTCCGTGCAAGTTGCCCCGTTATCAACCCATTACTGTTGTTCATAGATTCCCACTTGTTTTTGCAATTCCACCAAATCCTGTCTCGTACACGTGTTGGTGGGAGTGTCAGGGGCCAGGTCGGTTGGTAACAGAGGGCACATCATCTCATATCCAGTCACTTGCTTGGCCGCGCCGTCTGCCGCGTCATTCCCGCGGGCTATGTCCGAGTCAGTCTTGTTATGTCCTTTACATTTTATTATTGCCACTTGCTGAGGGAGCATCAGTGCTTTAGCTAGCTCGAGGACCATGTCATAATGTTTCACAGGTTGCCCTGTGGCTGTCTGGAAACCCCCCCGTACCATCTGGCCAATTCATAGTGGACCACTCCGTGGCCGTATGCTGAGTCCGTGTAGATATTTACAATGTCTCCCTTAGAGGCCTGTAATGCTGCTGCTAGAGCTTTAAGTTCAGCTCTCTGCGTGGATGGCGAGTGGTGTATTTTCCCTGTTGTAATTGTCCTATGTCTACCTTCCGTTTCTTGTTCTACCACAGCAAACCCTGCCTGTAGGCCCTTGTCAGGGTGCCTAAAACAACATCCGTCTGTGAACAACGTCCTCACCTCCGGGTGGGAGATTTTTTTCATTCTGTAAATCTGCCCGAATCTTTACATCCTTTTCTACCTGCTCATCACATGTATGAGGAGGGAGAGGATCCATATGATCCGCCATATTTCTCCGTCCGCGTATATGTGATGTGTGGTTGGAGTAGTGTTTTTCCAATTTTGTTTGTCGTAGACTAGTCATGGTAAATTCTTTGGATGAGATGAACGACGTCACGCTATGTGTTGTAAGGACGGTTAATGGGTGGCACATAACCATGTGGGCTGTTTTCTTTAATGCTTTTACTACTGCGGCTGCAAATCGTGTGCATGGTGGTTGGCCTTTTTCTACTGAGTCCAGGTTGGAGATGTGATACATCAGGACTAGTCTATCTCTCCCTTTTTTCTGAAAAAGGGCAGCATTTGCCACTCCCCCTTTTTCAGAAACATCCACATAAAACAGGAGTGTGTAGTCTGGGACGGCGAGGGCGACTGCGGCGCTCATGCACTGTTTTAAACTAATGAAGTGCTGTTCTGCCTCGGGTGTCCAATTTAGAGGGCCGGTCAAATTCTTGTGGCCAACTTTGGTAATTAATGCGCGCAATGGTGCTGTGGTATCCACATATGCTGGAATGTAGTTGCGGCTGTAACCAGTCAGGCATAGGAAAGAGAGCATTTCCTTCACCGTCTCGAGTCGCTTGTGGTGTAAGATGCTGGTGAGGTGATTGGGTGATATGGAGGAGGAGTTAGAAGACATAACCCGGCCCAGAAAAATGACCTGTCTGCGGCGCATTTGAGCTTCTTTTTGCTGACTTTGAACCCGCTGTCACACAGACGGCGGAGCACGGTTGAGGTCGCTGCCAGGCAGCTGTGTTCATCCGGTGCCGCTAGGAGAATGTCATCTACATACTGCACAAGTACCACCCCTGGGGGCAGTTCTACCCCTAACAGCATGCGGCGTACCCCATGGTTGAATAATCCTGGGGACAGGATGAAACCCTGTGGTAGGGGAGTGTAGCGGTATTGCCTGCCTCGGAATGTGAACAAGAAAATGTCGCGTAGGCGGGGCTCCAATGAAGCAAAAGAAAGCCTTGGCTAGATCAATGGCCGTGAAGAATTGGTATTGTGGTGTAATCTGTGAGAGGACTGTGTATGGGTTGGGAACCGAAACAACAGGCGTAGTTGTGGCCGAATTTATTAACCTAAGATTGTGTACCATCCTATACTTGTCTGTATTTGGTTTAGGGACAGGCAGTATGGGGGTGTTCCATTGTGACTGGGACGGTTCCAAAACCCCTGATGCCAGTACTGCAGTTGGTCAGGCATCAAGTCCACCACAGCCACCACTCCTTAACAAGATCTGGGGTCCGGGTGTAGTTTAGGGTGACTTGGTGTGGGTCTTTCGGTAGGACAAAGAGTCGGACTGCAACCAGGGTGTCCATTTGGTGTACATGGAACGTATTCCCCCTTTTTCAAGTGTCTCTGGGCATACTCTGCCCCAGCCAGGACCTTCTCATCCGGGAACTTGACTCTGGTGCCAGATGGTAGACACGTCACTTCTGCGCCGGTTTTACACAGAGTTTGTCGCCTCAGGCTGTGGCTACACTGTCTGCCGATGGAGCACGCGTTGGGTTGAAAGAGTGCTTGGAGCAGCCACAGCCTTGGCAGCAGCAGCGGCGGCGGCAGCAGCAGCAGCAGTGGCAGCCACAGCATCTGTTTAGTGTTTAGTGGCACAAACTGTTATCTGCATGTCCATCAATCGTTCCCCCACTAACTGCTGTACCACCTTTTCCAATTTAAGGCAACTGCTAGCTTTTTCAGTGATTCTGTGGTCTGGGGCTTGGGACTGCCATGGTGCTGGGCAGTTGCGAGCCCATTGTCTGTTTTCCCCACAATTGTAACATCCCTGTGGTTGAGGATTGGAAGCAAATCCCCCTCTCCCTCATCCACCGTATCCCCACGACCACGTCTGTTCGAATTAAAATTAAATCCCCGTCCCCTTCCATAGTAGGTTGGCTGCTGTGGTGGAGGACCCCAGCTCGCCTGTGGGGGAGGAGGACCGTATGGGCCTTGGTGCATCTGTACTTCTCCTCTCATGGGATACCCCCACGTGGGTCCAGTGTAACCCTCCAAGTCAGGCTGAGGAGGTAGGACAGGCATCACAGGAGCCTGTTTACTGGGCTTTACCTTGCCTGCATTGTATTTGGCTTCAGCCTACTTTAGTTGCATTTTGAGTAGACGCAGCTCTAGGTCATTTTTACTGCCGTTTACTGTCGTTTTGCTTACAGACAGATGCATGTGTAAAATTTTCCGTGAGATGGAGTGGGTGTGTGTGGTGCCACCCTGGTGAGTCGTTCTCGCGTAACAGGGGTCGGGTAAGGGGGGACGGCGGGTGAAGCGCGTATGGTTTCTCGTCCTCCTGTCTGTACTTTCCCCTTTCTCTTCTCTCCATTGTCTCCGTTCTATCCTCTAAATCACTTCACCTATTGCCATATTTACGCCGTTCGCTTTGTCTTCTATCTCTGACCCTCTTTCTCCTCTGCTTCTGTCCAAAAGCCCCATCACTTAACTCCTCTGTGTATGCACGTATGGCCTGGGGGTTCTATCCCAGTCCCACAAATAGTTTTAATACATGTCCGTCGATTTCACCACCACCCCACTGTTATCCCACACAGACTTTTCCTTTTATTCCTCGGATGATTTATTCAATTTACCTAACTATGACAGTCCTGTCTTTATGCGACACGACGCAACGGCCTGGGCTTTTGTTCTAGAAACACCGGGACCGTCCGTCGCTGCCCGTATATCGAATTATGACAACCTAGTTTCTTGAAAACCTTAAATCTAGCATTCTTAAAATCTTGTTTCTTTGAACGCATCATCAAATTTAGCATGCCTAAAATCTAGCGTTTCACTGAATGCATCATCAAATTTAGCATGCCTAAAATCTAGCGTTTCTTTGAACGCATCATCAAATTTAGCATACCTAAAATCTAGCATTTCTTGTACCTCAAATCTAGCTTTTCAAGAACCTGGTTATTGAATCACTTTAACCGTTCACCTGTCGTCATATAACTATGACAGTCCTGTACAGACTGTCAAAGGCAAGAGAGCCGAGAGAGAGAGGAGGAGGGCAGTGGACAAGTTGAGGGACGATTAGGTCCCGAGGAGGAGAGAGAAACCTAAAATTTGGCTCATACCATTTACCTAAAATTTAATGCCAAGCCTTTCACCCTTGCGCGCTTCTTTACTATCCTTTTACCCTTAAATGCATGCTTATCCTATAATTTCATGCCGTTTTTGATTCTGCCTTTTATTTAAAACATCTGTTCCTTATCCATACATCGATAATTTGATGTAGTCAATATGCACGGTTCTATTAAAGAGGTTTGTGCTTACCTTGTTTTTATGAGGGACCTCTCGGTGTCTGGACAGGTCTGGATGTTGTTTAGGGAACTTCCAATATCCCCGTGACTTTTTTCTTTTTAAACAAATTGTAATCATGTCATTGTCGTCACTTACAATATTATTAATTTGTTGTTATGACCTCTGATTTAAACTCCTTCCCATCACGTCAGGGTCACCAATTGTTGGAGAATAACATATCCTTGAGGATCACCAAGTTGTTCTGTTGTAGATAACCTTTCTTTACCCTGTCTTAATCAATTACTAAACATCTGTTAATTAATTCAAGTATGATAATTATTACAACCTGTTTCAATCAATTACTAAATTTCTGTTGGTCAATTCAAGTATGATAACAATTAAGTCCTGTTTTAATGAATTACTAAACTTCTGTTGATCAATTCAAGTATAACAATCACCTTCGAGTTTCTCTGCGTGCTTGTTGATAGGTTGGAGCGTCAATCAGAGGATGTATCACGAATTTAGGAGTTAGTCATATTTATTATCAGGCAGAATCAAAAAGTGCAGGCTCAATTTGCGAAGTCTGAGCCTGGGCTCCAGGAGCCGAGCTCAGCCAAGTCCAAGCCAAGTCCGAGAGCCCCGATGCTTCTTCCCTGGACCCTTATATAGTCTTATGTATGCAAGTGGTCACAAAAGGACATATGGATCACAAAGAACAATGTACGTGCAGAACAACATGAACAACATGTACGCAAGCGGAAAGTACAGGAACAACATGTGTGCGACTGGTCACAAAAGGACATTTCCAACCAGAGGCGCCATATTATTTCTAACAACTATAAGAAAAATGCCACTAAACTGTAATGTATTCTCACTCCTTCTACTGTTTCCTTTAGTGATAATTGTGGCATTTTCAAGGCCCTCCGACACCGAGACAAAGGCAGAGATGTTGCAAACACACCAGTTTATTGTAGAGAGTGGGCAAGATAGAACAATCTGAGAGCAGATGGAACATTGTCATGACAAAGGCTCCCCTGTGTGTGTGGGGGGATGGGGGTTTTACCTGTTGCTCATTGATTGGGCTAATGAGTAACATGCTTACAGCTAGGCTGATCCTGGCCAAGACAGGTGTGGCTGCTTAAACCACACCACTCCCACACCACAATGATATTCCACCAAATCATGTGCATTCCAATAAAACAATCACATGACTTGTGCAGCTTTCGTAACTAAACTGACTTACTCTTTATGACATCACACCATTGTCAGGCTTGTCATGACATCATATGCAATTCTGAGAAAGTATATAAAGCAGTTGGTTTGCAAGCACACTCGACATGGTGAGGAGGGAGGTCACACATATGCAACCACACTCCCACACAGATTTAGTAACAAAAGAGAACGTTAATGCAACATCACCGAAGGATGCCAACCACTGGTAAAAAAAACACAAAAAAGAATAGCACACACGTGAGAAGCAGTGAGATCAGACAAACAGCATGAGGAGGCGGTAATACATCAAAACAGGATACAAATCTACATACTAACCCCAAAAGATCTACTTCAGAATTGCTTGAATGCACAGGAGCAGAAGAGAAGCAGAAGGACTTAAATCCAGGAGACCTTGACCTAGACTGTATGCAAAAGAGTGACAACATAACATCTTATCTTCGCAAGTTTTACAGGTAAGTACATTGTTGTCTATAGTGAATGAAGTGTGCTATTTAGCAAACTGTTTGCTTTTCCTCTCTCACTGCTGATAAAGGTGTTGACAAAGGATTTTGTATATGGCAAGCCACTGGAGCCCTGGTCCTGGTCGGCCAGGGAGTCGTGGTGGGCCTCTGGCTCCGATCACAGGGAGAACCTCTACAGCTCTCAGACCTCATACAACGACTATCTGCAGTGTGACTGGGATGGTTCCAGGTACAGGGGGCCGCCCTTGCTCTAGGGGCACCGGGCCTATTGCTACCCCCGGAGTCCTGTCTGCTCAGATAAAAGTGACTGACAGGCCGGTCACCCAACAAGGGCTCAGTGGCATGACAATGAGCATAAAGGGACCACAGAGACAGATCCTGGATAAATCCTACTACCTGGGATTGCTTAGGAGCAAGATCAACGAGTTGACCACAGAGACCACCAAATTGCGCAAAGAAATTGATAACTTTAACCATGAGAACTCTGTCTATCTGTCCTATGAGAAACGAGCTGAAGGCCTTGCTGGGGAGATCAGGGATCTACAAGGCCAGCTTGCTGACTATAACACACTCGTTGACAAGCTTAACACCAACACTGAAATGGAGGAAGTGATGAACGACTTCAGAATTCTGAAAGGAAAGAATGACAGAGAGGCAGAGAGTATGGAAGTTATCTTCACTGAAAGGCGAGAGCGGGAGGAGGCTATCAGGGCAATAGAGGAAGCGATCCAAAGAGAGAGGCATGTTGCTGATGAGGTCATCAAGGCACTCCCACCTGTCCGGCAGGAGAAGTATGCTGCCATGGCAATGACCAACAAAGAGCTTCTACAGGAGCAAAGTGCCTGTCAGGAGGAGCTGGAGGCCTTGATGACCAGGACAGAGGCCTATGAGGCGGAGCTGGACCTCTCCCAAATGAAGCAAGAGGCAGTGTGCCTCCAGGAGAAGCTATGGATTCTAGAAGCAAGGCGTGACGCGATGATGTCGGAGGACAAGAGCCTTGGCACCCCGCAGGAAGAGAGGGACAAATTACTTAAACAGGTAAAGGGCAACAACCAAGAAATTGCCAGCATGGACAGACAACTGGGTGAAATAAGGGAAAAGAGTCAACAACTTAACGAGGAGATCCGACAACTTGAACACAACACGGAGGAAGTCCAAGGGGAGTGTCACCAGAAGTATAAGGAGCTGAAGAGGAGAGAGGAGGAAATTGATCAGTTCCTGGAAGCATTCCAAGTGGCCAGAGCGAAGGAAATAAAGAGGAGCACACAAACCCAAGTTAATATTGTCTCCCTCCTTGAACACTCCAGCAGGAATGTGTCATGCCTACATCAGGTCACCACAGTAACAGTTAATGAGCTGAAATACATGCATGAGGTCCTGCTGACCAAGGAGAAGGAAGTAGCCCAATCACATTGCACCGCCAAGGGCCTAGCAACTGAGTCCAATTGCCTCCAGCAGGACCTGGACAAGGTTCAACAGTTAGAGTGCAAGATTACAGATGAACTCATAGCCCTCAAGGAACACATTGACACCATGAGAACTGAATTGGCCACCTACAATGACCTGGATACCCTGAAAAACACAGCAGAGGCCAAAAAGAAGAGACTGCAAGGCGATCGTGTAGCGTTGACATTACAACATGAATCATTGAGACAACTTCTCCAGGAGGCGAACCAGAACTATGAGAGTGTGAAGACCAAGCTGAAAGAGAACAGGACCCACGCTCAAATGGAAAACTTGGAACGGAAGTGGCAACATTTGGAGCAGAATAACTTTGTCATGAAGGATTTTATTGCATCCAAAGCCGAGGAAAGCAACTATGTCTTGGTCACCAGAAACGTCATGCACCAACTCAGGGACTACAACAGGAGCCTCACCGATGTGTTGCAGAACAACAGATGCTGAACATTGGCCTGGCACACACAAGCAAATTTAAAGCATTATGTAACTTTCCAGTGAAGTGTGGCAAAAGGCATCTTTGCAATAGCACTAACTTTGTTTAAATTTTAAATTAAATTTTCTGAAGCATTTGTGGCCACAAATGCCTGTTGCAGAGGTTTTGTTTCCATGCTAAGAGATCAGATCATATTGCTCAGCACAACAGCTCCAAAATACTTGACTAAAGAACAAAACACTGCAGAAATGTCGTGACTTTTTTTTTTCCTGAAGAATTTAAGTTGCATTATTTTAAGTTGCATTTTTATTCGAGTGTACATCCTGTTAAACAGTCATCGTCGAAAATATTGGCACCCACATATGTATTTCTTTGGTTTGCAAAGGAACAAAACAAAAAGCTGAAAAAATAAAATACAATACTGAATCCTAGACTATTCCACACAGAAATCCAAAAATGGCCAGGGAAATTTTATTGGCTCCTTTTTAGAAGTTGCAAGAAATAATTCGATTTCAAGAAGGTGATTCACCATGATACAGGTGCTTGAAATCTAATAATCACTCATTCACTCACTCACTCATCAATCACTCATTCACCAAATTGAGCAAAGTACTCATTCTGCTGTTTTGTGTCACTGTGTACCACACTGAGCATGGAGAAAAGAAAAAAATCTGAATTGTCAGGGGTCAGACAGAAGACCGTAGCCAAGCATGGATACTGGGTGCCTTAAATCTGTGTGTGGCACCATGAAATCGGGAGTTTAACAAGGTATTTTTGAGCGCAATGTTCCAACCAGTGTCAAAAAGCCACATCTCCATTAAAGGTCATAGGTCCTCCAGCAGGACAGTGACCCAAAACACATCAAAGATCACCTAGGAATGGTTCAAAAGAAAACGCTGGACCGTTCTATAGTGACCAACAGTGAGTGCAGGTTCCAGCAATGAGCCGAGATTCCAGATTTAGAATGAGTCTAAATCCCATTGAACAACTGTGGAGAGATCTGAAAAAAGCAGTTGGAAGAAGGCACCCTTCAAATCTGAGAGAACTTGAACAGTTTGCAAAAGAAGAGTGGGCCAGAACTACCAGTAAAGGGAACAGTTTGCAAAAGAAGAGTGGGCCAGAACTACCAGTAAAGGGAACAGTTTGCAAAAGAAGAGTGGGCCAGAACTACCAGTAGAGGGGTGTAGGAATCTCATTGAAGTCTATAGGAAGCGCTTGACAGCAGTTATTTTCTCCAAAGGCTGTGCTACGAAATCTTAAATCTAGGGTGTCAATAATTTTGTTGACGCCATTTGTTTTAAATTAATTTTTATTTTATTTATTTTTAATGATTGAAAAGGATATGTTACGTTCTGAATCAAAAACAAAGTTTCTTTAGTATTAACAGTAAAATAAAGAATTGTGGAGACTGAAGGGAAAAAATACAGTTATGCAAGTGGATTGTGCGGTGTTGTGGCTGCTCGACCGGGCAAGAAAAAAATTTGTCCTAGAAAAAAATAAATCTATGCAAAAATGGGTTGTTTTCATGTTCATATTGAATTGATGGAGTGGATATAATTTAGTCATATATTTCCACATACCGCTGATGTTTGGGAGATTTCCATTGTAGCGGTGTGTATGTGACTGTTTCCAAAGAGTTGTTTCATACCTTTACTTTGACATACTTGGTTAATGACATGAAAGTATAAAAAAGGGCCGATTATGTTGATAAATGGGAGACAAATTTTAGAATCATAATAATTTTTTTTTAACAATTCCACCACATTAAGGTTCATTTTGTTATCATGGTCACACTTCTGAACCACAAAATAAAGCTCTCCTCTCAGTCCATAAAGTCTGTTGTCAATGACTTAAACATAAGCATGTTTATTGTGTAATTTGCAGCTTCTGTGCTTATCATATCTTGGTTCTACACTGTTAATCGCTAAAATGATTCATTGATTTATGATATCCCCAACATCATTTATAGTTAAGTCATTCTGACAAAGTCCATTGGATCACTAAGGATACATTTGGTTATTGTACAGATCATTATTTCAAAACACAACCATGAAGAGAATGACATGGTTAAACAGTATAATCTTATACATAATGTATAATGGTATAATTTTCAATTTTGTTAGAAAAAATATTTTGCAACAATACCTAACAGCGGTGGTATTTACAATGAATTGCATTGGAACTAATTATCATATATCTAATTTGTTATAGACAATAAATTAGTTTATTATTCTAAGTAGTATAGTATTAATAAACTAAGTAGTTATTATTATATAGATCATTTTTGTGGTTTACTTTATTAGTTCATGTTTAGTTCATTAGCGTATGTCTTTCTGTTGACCTTACTCTGGCCCTAAATAAACAAAGAAGATCTGTTTCAGGAGAAATGGAATGCAGAATAGCCAGAGAACTTGAATGTAGAAGTGGAACAACATAACAAATTGTTTTGGCATATTTTTCAGGTATTTAGATTGTCATCTAGAGTGTTCTGGCATTGCTGCACACTTACTACAATTAAGTGTGCTGGCAGCGCCTTACTTATTAGTCCTCATATTATTATTATTCTAGCCCAAGCCACATAGACACAAAATATATTGAAATGAATGGCTTGATCAGGAATTATGTTATTGGGGAATTCCCCACATAGCCCTGTCCTCCTGGTAGCAGCAGCAACTGCGGTGCATTATCATGTGATGTCTGTGTGATGTCACAACTCGCCTCCTATAAAGCTGAGCGCCCTTGCAGGCCAACTAGCAGCACCAGACTAGGTGCACTCACAAGCCACTCATCCCAGTTGTGACTCTTCTCATCCCTGGCATCACAATGGCGGAACGAGTTCCCCCCTTCTGCTAGAACGGCTGAATCACTTCCCATCTTTGATCGTAGACTGAGGACCCATCTCTTCAGACTACACCTGGACTCAACTTGCACTGACCTATCTGTCTCATCTACTAGTGCTACTTATCCCTAGTGAAGGTATAGCTGGCTCTGACTGTTGGTTTGACAACTAGGTAGTAGTCAAAACCTTCAGACAAAAGCGTCTGCTAAATTATGTAATGTAGATAACGAATAGACTTCTTTATTCTATTCTATTCTTTATGTATTCTTATAGGAATTATCTATTATGTTAACATCCCTAGCTTTCTGATTATCGCTCTATTCCGCCAATACCTCAAACCTGAGAATCAATATTACAGTGTTGTGGTTTCACACGATAGCCATGTCTAGTGATGGCAAAGTGAGGCTTTTTGAAACACGGCGAATTCACAAAGAAATGGATTGCGGCCGCTAATAGCACCATGAATTGCGCCTCAATTGCGTCCGCTATCTGTGCCGTTTTAGTGTCCGATTCATAAAAGATATTGCAATAACGATATGCTGGCACAAACACGTACAGTTTGCTGCTGAGTGCAGCAAAACAAGTGCAATTTGCACTTGTTTTGTGTCTGATTGCAATGACCTATGTGGCAAAGTAAATAATCTGTGTGTCAGCGGGACTCTCCATTGGAGAGTCATTATGCATTTACACCACTGCTCTAGACTTGACTGTTTAACGAATTAGCAGTCTTAAATATATATATAACTTAAAGTGTTTAATGAAAATGTAAGATTGTAAGGAAGTTGTTTGAGTAGCTGCACCGGTGCTATGCAAAATCCTGACCGCAAAATAATGGAAACTGTCTTTCTGGACACCTGATGACTCAGGTGTCCACTGTTACGCAGAAACCCTGTTTTGCGTGTCCGCTCGACCGGGTGGGGACCCCCGCGTTGCACTTCATATTTTTAGGTTTATGTGCAGTGACTATAAAACAATATAATTACTATATATATATAAAATCTTTATATAATCTCAACAATCTATATATATATATACACAGTAGATATAGATAATGATAAATAAAGAGTCTTCTTCTTCGCCTATATATATGAATATAATACTGTATATATATATATATATATATATATATATATATATATATATATATATATATATATATATTTATATATAATATAGATATATCTATAGATAATGATAAATAATCTTCATCTTCATCGATATATATACATATAAACTCTATGATCTATATTATTACTTATATATTATTAAACCTAGAAATTGTAGTTCTCGCTGAATGTAAATACTACAATGCAGAAATTATGACAGTTGATTTTGTATATTTTACTCTACTATATTCCAGGCCGCTGTACCCAAGGCCGCGGCCTGCAGAGCTGTCCATGGCCGTGAACGTTCAGGACCATGGACAGCTAAAAAACAACTTTTCGTTGTTTTTTTCAATATCTTTTTAGTTTAATAAGAATTATGGAACCGTTTTTGTCAATGTTTGTAATGCCTTTTTTGCACAAAAAGTTATCAAGGTTTCAACAATTTTCTTTTGGAATGCGTTTTGAAAACCACCACGGACTGCTGCATGTTCCACTACCTACAGATGCCATGACAGCAATAATAATTATAATAATAATAAAAATAATGTCAAAATGTTATTGACAGATAACTGGAAAGTCTGGGCATGACACACCTTATGTCTCTGCAGACGGTAATAGCGTCACTCTAACTTTGTGTGGCTATTAGTGCCGGTGCTTGTGAATTGGACACTATTTGCAACGATGCTCATTTGCATAGAAAGGGAACAATTTTGCACCAAATGTATGCATAATACCTAATTAAAATACGCACAAATAGCACCGGCGCACTGAGACGCTATTTATGTGGCAGCGCAGTTAGCGGTGCATTTCATCATTTGCGGATGCTTTGTGAATTAGACACTCACTTTTCTATTATTTGCGGTGGTTTAGCAGCCACAAAAGCCGCGCAATCACTTTGGGAATATGCCCCTGAGCTATAGGAATATGCCTCAGGGGCATAGGAATTGTATTGCAAATACAGTAGATTTACTTCTTGAGGCTGCTGGTGGCAATACTTCAGAGGGGCCAAGTCATTATATATCACATACATACCTGCAGTAGCGTTATAATATATATATATATATAGGCTAATAAAATATATTATTTATTGTTTTGATGTGTGCTCGCAGCGCACAGGGACAACATTTGTTTGGCAACTGGGCAATAAAAGTTTTTTTGTAACTGGGACATGAAGGGAAGTTTTTATTGATTTTTATTTCAAAATACAAATTGTTTGACTGTGTTAGGGCTTAGAAGAAGGCTCTTAGAACCCCGTTAGAAGGGAAGAAAATGAAGTAGATGTAGAAGAGAAGCATTTGGTGGAGCTACATGAGAAAAAGAGATGGACAATATGAATGAACAGGATGGGAGTTCGCAAACTCTCATCCCTAAAAATGGAGCAGTGAAAAGAATGAAGTTGAGTGAGGTGAGGTGAAGTTGATGAGGAGAGAGTACAATAGAAGTGTTACTTGGTGCTAGGATTTGCTGAGGAAGGAGGAGTAGGAAAATGTAATTCAATTAAATTGACCGGGGTATTGAAGGAGCAGAAACCAAGTTTGCTAAAGTGTTAAGTGATACCGTATTGGTGGAGTTTGATGTGGATTGTTCTGTTATAGTGTAGGAGAGTATTAGCTTGACCTTTGAGATGTTATAATTGTTAACATTTTGGACATGTAGCAAAGTTTTGGAAGGAGGAAGGTGATGTGCACAGTGTGGAGGGGATCACAAGTACAGGAAAGGCACACAACCACAGTTGTAATTGTGGAGATGCTCAATGCAAGAGTATGGTATGATGACAAGATATGAAAATGGAAGCAAGGGGATAGAAAAGGAAAAGCTAGTCACATTTATTGCAGGAGTGATTAATATGAAAGCTGAGGTCCATCTAAAACCGAAAGAATACAGTGGTGAAGGTAGTAGCATCATAATATGGTGGGACTGGCATAGGAGGAATAGAATAATTTTAGCATAGTCAAGCCTAATCGATATGGAGGAGGACACAGGAGTCCGTGTGTCTCAGGAGAAACATCAGAAGGAGATAAAAGTGAGAATACAGAGGAGATGAACAGAAAGATGGGGGAAGTAATACAACAAAGCAGGATGTAAGCTGCTGAATTGAAGAAGAACAAGAAGCTGGCCTTACTTTCAATGCATGGATTTATGGACTGTGGACCCACCTGCCCTGTGGACTCACCTGCCTCTATAAAGCATGTACGTACATTTGTACGTACACATGCAGGGCCAGCACACTTACAGTTCACCAGAAATTGTCTTGTGCTTACTATTATTATTGTAACAGCAGTTTGTCTGGCCCTGGGGCGTTGTTGGCACCATGCCCCAGCGGGTTATCTCCCAAATAGGAGCCTTTCTGTGTGGAGTTTGTATGTTCTCCCTGTGCTCATATGGGGTTTCCTCCATCTAACATTAGTAAGGACCCCCAACAAAAAACATGCCACATCACCATCATCTGACCAACGATGGGCATTTAGTACCAGGTCCCCGGGCATGTCGGCGAATGCTGCCCACTGCTCCTGGCTGCCGCCCCGGAGGAAGGACAAGCCAGGATGGATGAAATGCAGAGGCCGCATTTCACCGGCCATCACCCAAAAAGCATGTGTGTGTATATATGCATGTGTTGTGTGACAAATAAAGATTATTCTTTTCGTGGACAAACAATCTTGACTTGATAAACAATCACGGTGTATAATCATTGTGTATTATATGTCATTGACTGGAGTGTCTTTCTTTCTTTGTAGTATGATGTGTTGTACCCCAGATGCAAGAGACATCCAAATGAGACGGATCCAGGACAACATCACCAATGTGGAGAAGCACTTTGGTAACATGTGCCAACTGTTCGCTGCTTATGTCCGTAAAACGGCAAAGCTCCGGAACAAAGCAGACCTGCTTGTGAGTGAGATATCCCTGTATGCAGACACTGAAAGATCAAACCTCACAACGGGCATAAAGCATTTTGCTGAGCAGCTGGCAAGGATCCAAGACTATCGTCAAGCCGAGGTGGAGAGGCTTGAGACCAAAGTGATAGAGCCATTAAAACGTTATGGGGTAATTGTGAAACATAAACGAGATGACCTGAGGACTACCCTGTGTGTAAGGGACAGAGAAACTAAACGGATGGCTCAGTTGGACAGGACAAGACAGAGAAATCCCGCAGACAGACAGATTATTTCACAGGCTGAAACGGATCTCCAGAGGGCCACCATGGATGCGACACGTTCCACTCAGGAGCTGGAGGAGACGATAGATGAATTTGAGAGGCAAAGGATTCAAGACATCAGGAAGATCTTTACTGAGTTTGTGACTGTGGAGATGTCGTTCCATGCCAAGGCTTTAGAGGTGTACACTAAAGCCTACCAGAGCATTCAGAGAGTGGATGAAGGACAGCCTGGAGGTGTTGAGGAGCCTGTTGCATCCCCCCACCAGGTCACCAGAGAGAAGAGGAGGAAGATGGATATGAAGAGCAGGAAAATGATGAATTAAACTTCACACTTCCTTGTTTTGTTTTGTCTATTTCAATTGCTTAAAGTGGCAGAGTCAAAGTGTACCATGGTTGTGTGGACAGTGGTGTAAGTGAAATATAATGTAGCAAGGAATACAGTACTGTTATAGTAAATGCCTTTAAATGCCATTCAAGTATTGAAGTAGCTATGTTTTTGTATTAAAAAGCCAAAAAATTGAATATATCAGTACAATGCAGTATACTGCAAACTCTAGAAAATAAAGGTGTGGTGTGGGGATGGTGTGGTTTGAGCAGCCAAACCAACCTCTCCTGGGTCTAGGTAAGTCTAGGCATCACTGAAAACGACACTTGGGTGGCGTTTTCGGTGGCGCCTGAACGGGGACTCTCCGGCCCGGGAAAGGGACACAGAAGGGCTGTCCGAAGACAGAATAGGCTTCTCTCGGCCCCCTCAGTTTGATGTCAGATATGTAGTGTGGAGATGGTGTGGTTTGAGCAGCCACACCTATCCTGGGTCTAGGTAATTGGGGCCCAGGATCAGTGTGGCTGTACACCTGCTGCTGGTTGGTAACAGGTAACACCCCCTTCCCCACATGCACGCACACACACACACACACACACACACACACACACACACACACACACACACACACACACACACACACACACACACACACACACACACACACACACACACACACACACACACACACACACACACACACACACAAGAGAGGAGCCCTTGTCATTACATACTGGCCATTTTCTCCTGAGCTTGTTCCACCTTGCCCACTGTCTACAATAAACTTGTGTGTCTGCAACCGCATCTTCTTTGTCTCTGTGCCGAGGTCCCTGAAAACGCCATTCGGGAGGCGTGTGGCAGGCGGATCTGCCGCAATAGTGATTGCTATTGTCTTGATGTGACAAATAATCTCTTGAACTTGAACTTGAACTTGAACTTCATTGTACTGTATCTTGAAGCTAGCTCTATGCAGCTAATGTAAGCATTTTGCTCCATGAGTTTTCGAAACAACATAGGACTACTAACAAGAGTTCCATGGAGGACAAATAATTGTCACCTGACTTGCAGGTACGTCAGTATGGGGTGCCATTTGTAAACCACCTCTGCTCAAAGACACGCTTCTCTGTTTCCAGATTTAGCCCAAACATTGCACCATTTTCCGAGGATTTAGAAAAATATCACCCCACAAAAATGCAGTATTCTTGTGTCACTTTCACATTTACAGTACTGTGCAAAAGTTTTAGGCACTTTAGATGTTTCACAACATTTGTCTGAGACAGATTTCATATCTACTGCATTAGTGTATCAATACGAGTCATAAAAAACTCTTCAAGACAAGGAGTCCTGCAACAGATGGTATAGCTGCCAGAGAGCCCTGATCTTAACATCATCAATTCAGTCTGGGATAACATGAAGAGACAAAAGCAATTGAGACCTGAGCCTAAATCTGCAGAAGAACTGTAGCAAGTTCTCCAAGATGCTTGGAACAACCTACCTGCCGAGTACCTTAAAAAACATGTGTAAATGTACCGAGGATAATTGGTGCTGTTTTAAAGGCAAAGGAGGGCCACACCAAATACTGATTTTATTAAGGTTTTTTTTCTGTTAACACTTTGTATGTCGTTAATTGATAAATAAAAAAACTGCATCTCCACAGTCACAAACTCTGTAAAGATCTTCTTGATGTCTTGAATCCTCTGTCTCTCAAATTCATCTATCGTCTCCGAGGCATCCATGGTGGCCCCCTGGAGATCCATATCTTTTCTCTGTCTTGTCCTGTCCAACTGAGCCATCCATTTAAGTTTCTGTCCCTGGCACCCCCCCTGCCTATTAGCATATTCATGAGAATTAACACATCTGTGGCGTTTGGCCAAACCCAAGATTTAGGATTTACATTTAAGATATAGGATTTATATTTATATTTAATATTTATATTTTAATTTAATATCTAGACTCAGTGGTCGCAAGCCAAATGCTGGCCAAACCCAAGATTTAGGATTTACGTTGAAGATATAGGATTTATATTTATATTTAATATTTATATTTTAATTTAATATCTAGACTCAATGGTCGCAAGCCAAATGCTCACTGACTGGCATAGACCTCAAAAATGGCCACAAGTGTCAACCAGCATTGAGAGATTCCCAATGTTTTAATGTAGTGCTGGGCTGCCATTTGATTAATTTATCCTGGTAGCATGCTGAAGTATCCTTGAGCACGACGCTTAACCCCTAATTGCTGATGTTCTGGCTGCGTCCATTGGTGTATGAATAATTAATTGTGCATTGGTGTATAAAACCCTAACCCTAAAATTTGGACAAAAGCATCTGCTAAGTAATGATTTAATTGTTCCCAGAGCTTTGTGACTGGACTCAACCACTTGTGGCAACCACAGGAAAGAAGTGGTGTATTTAGGAGTTGAAAGTGAACATTACGGTAATTAACTGGCTAACTCTTTATGACATCACAGCGTTGTCATGGTGTTGTATGTTATTCTGAGAAAGTATATAAAGCAGTTCTTTCTCAGTTCCATAAGAAGACAAGAAGATTTACCTCAGATGTCAGTACCTCTTCAACAGAAGGCAACAGTAAATTCAACATTACAATTTGATGAGAGCCGCCATAAAATAATAGTACTTCACAAGAACTTGTTGTCAAGAAATTGGCATATTTTTTAGGTATGTACATTGTTGTCTAAAGTTAATTAAATGTGTTGGCAGTGCTGCACATTACTATTATGCTTAGTGTTATTTAGTATTCTGGAGAAGTAGATAGATAGATAGATAGATAGATAGATAGATAGATAGATAGATAGATAGATAGATAGGTAACTACACGAACAACCTGAATACAAAGATTACTTAATTTTACGGATACAGTACCAGTACCAGTATTGGAACCATGGTTTTAACATTTTGATCAATGTCAATGCCCTGTTTAGTGTGCTGAATTGCCTGTCAGCTAACAACCCTTTGTAGTTCCCTTGGCATGTATTATAAAAACATTCTCAAATAACCAATAATTTAGAAAATTCCGGCATGGATGGATGCATGCTGCTATGAAACTATTTAAAAGGTGTGGCATTTTATGGTGTCGAACTAGATTTTCAAGGGGACAACAAGTGGCAACATGAGAGACTGGAAACAACTGCTACTCTTCTTCCCTCTACTACTTCACACCAGTGGGGAAGATACAGTGGCGGAAGACATTGGCGTCCATCAGTTGGAGCGTCTGGTGGAACTGCTGACACCTACGGAGTGTGAGGATCTCCTGGAGGCCCTCTCCCAACCAGAGGAGAACATCTTCGGGCACCTGAAGCGCCTGTTGCCAGAGAACAATGTGATGGAGCTCAAGACTCGAGTCAGGAGAAATGTCTCTCCTGCAACTGACAGTGAGGCTCGCTGTCAGACAGCTCTGACAGACTGGCTGTTGAAGAACGGAGAAAAGATGTTCTATGACCGGCTCTCTCGCGCCTTGCAGCATATCGGCAGGACAGACATTGCTATAGAGGTAGGGAAAAACATCAACCAGGACAAAGTGCTAAGTCTGAAACGCTATGTTGAAGACTTCCACAAACATGTTAGTGCATTAAAGAGTTTGTCAGGAAAACAACGACCAGCTAAACCTCGAAAAAAGAAGAAAGGAAGAAAAGTAAGGGATCTGACATGGGGCGAGCTGGATCTGATCGTAGAGCGCACTCCAGTGCCCCTGCACCGCAGGGCCCTACTGGAAGCAGCCTGGCCGCTGCTTTCCGGCATGCTGCTCGGCATTGGAGGAAGCTTCCTAGTGGCCATCTTCGTCCTCCTCCTCACTCTTTATATTTCTCGGAGGGGGCAACTGCGTTATCTCCTGAGAATGAGCCCAGACAGCAGCAAGAGTCCAACCACAGTCTCATGAGTGGAGGTCTTCTGTCCAGAGATGCAGCTATCTGCTATCGGTCCAGCTGGGAGGTCATGTCTGATGAAGCAGCAGATTTAGGAAGCCATGTTTTCTCGCTGACTATACAGAAAATTATTTGGAAAATGTGGGTATTCCAGAGAAACTATTATATTATTATATTTGTATGGCTTGTCCAGTATAATAAATGTTGCCCCTTTAAAAGGAAGTAAACTCATTGGATTTTTTGGTGGAGAGGAATTCAGAGGCTATTTGTGTCAGGGGATTTGTCAGCCTGTCAGCAGTGGTAAATAGGGTGTATGAGTTATTGCTTTTGTTAGTGATGTTACAAAAATGATTCTCTAGTGCTTCTCAATTCTAAACTGTAACTCTGTCTCCCTTTAGAGATGTCAGTGAATCTGGAGTTTTTGTTTGTAATCATCTGTGCTCAGCATTCCAGCACTCCCATTTCTGGGATTTTACAGAGCAGAAGACTGTTTTAACCTTTGCTGGTGCAATGGTATAAAGTTATGGCAAACAAATTAGTTTTTAATAATACATAGATTTTTTAACTACCCGATAAAATATGGATGTCAGGTGTAGACGCATAGACGCAACAAAGAAAACATAAATTATCAGATAAGGCTAGATAAGGTCAGTTGCATCAAGATTTGAAATATTGAGACCCTCTCTGATCACATCTGAATTACAACCAAGGTGTGTCTCTGCAATGGGTGGGCTGATTCGCATGCTGAGACAGTCAATAAGTTCTGGAGATTGTCAGGAGATTGTCCATTAAAAGTAGTATTAGTAGCAGTGGTAGAAGTAGTAGTCAACATATGTTTGGAGGAAGGCCACATTAGATTAAAGCTATGAGAAATCAACACAGATAAGAACTTTGCCCATTCTTACATGACCATCCACCAAATCTATTTTCTATTTTCTCTATTTTCAACTTCATACTGTCATCCACCGTCATCGAAAAAATGTTAATCCCCATGTTAGGGCCCACTGTTCTACGTCATTAATGCCTTGTTGCACTTTCTTCACCAGATGTTGAATGTTTCTTCCCCCTTATGCATTGCGCCATCATTTGCAAAAAGTGGCCTACTTTAGTTTGGCTGTATCATATCATACAGTATATCCAAAAAGTGTGATGTGCTTCACCGGATCTGACATCACAGAATTATTCAAGTTGCAACTTTTTCCTTATAAATCAAGAAGGCACACAAACACATACAGGAAGAGCAAAACACCCATTGGCATGTAGAACTGGATCAGCTTTTGTAATCTCCAGATATATCAGGAAAATGCATGATGTACTAAATCTCTATAGAGTGGATATGGTTGCACTTGTAATAGCATCAAGAGCGAGTGAAAGACCATGCAAGACTCTTCTTATCTGTACAGATTGTAGCTTTGTGCTGATAAGCATTAAATTTGCCAGGTCTGATCATCGGTCTGACATTCTAAATGAATGAATGAATGAATGAAACGGCAAGGAAGGAATTTATTTGCCTGGGTTCTGGGTCATGCAGGAGTAAGAAGGGATGAAGAGCCTTCGTTAAAAAAATGACACCCCCAGTGCTGGAACTCAAACTCAGTACATACACCACACAATAGGCCTAGGGTTGTAGGATGGGTTGGGTGCAAGCTATTTGGGTAGAGGCTTGGCTGGTGGTTGTGATTTGGCCCTTTACACTCCTGCCTTGGTTGGCTTATGCCTCTTGACTGTCTTGCAATTTTTTCATATCATCACTGGTATGGGTTGGACACACTTGGATGATTCGCACTCTTACACCCAATTTTAACTACATACACAAACAGCACAAAGCAATGGGGTTTCTGGGGGTTGGGGTGCTGGTGGGTTGTGTTCAGGTCCTGGTGGTTTGCATCTGGTGCCGGGTGGTTTCTGGCCTGCTGTAACCTGGTGGGACTGCAGAGAGCGCTGCTGGGTGCTACGGTATAATTCTGACCTCATATACCAGAACGAATTGGGACCAATCCCATGCACTCTTGGTTGGACACATCACACACACAAGCACATACATGTTTTGCAGGTTGAGAATTTGAACTTCACTTGCAGATTAACTGTCTTGAATACAATGGCATACAAATACCCTGTGTTGTATGCCCAGCCCAGGTTCAATACATAAATGATGTCATAAATACATAAATGACACTGACTGACTGACTTCCTGCCTCAAGATTCAACATTCAAGATGTTTTTTTGTCACATACATACATACATACATATACATATATGTAGTCAAATGACATTGCAGTGCACCTGGAGATTATGCACAATAGGTACTAACTGGCACAATAGCTAACTAACTAAATTAAAATGTAATTCAGTTAGTAAATAGAATAAAATACAAATAAAAAAGGTAATACACTAAGTAGGAATACAAAACAGAAATAAAAGGAATAGACTTATGTATATACAGATGTGCAGTGAAGTGGCATGTGAATAAAGTGAGTTAGTGTGTGTTGAGATAATGTACAGTATATAACAGTATGGCACAGCAATACAGTAACACCAAACAGCGATACAGCACAGTATGCTATAACCCAGTACAGTGATACAGTATGCAGTACAGTATGCAACATAGAGTCTAGTAAGGCAGTTGGGCCTATGTGTGTGTCTCAGTGAGGGCCCCTGGTGAGTTCAGCATTGACAGTCTTTATGGCTTGTGGGAAAAAAACTCCAGAAAAACAGCCAGTCTGGTGGGGACTATGGTATTGAAAGCTGAACTGTAGTAAATTAACTGCATTCTCACATAGCCCCCTTTCAGACCATCCAGGTGCATGAGTGTGGTGTGCAGTACCTGGGAGACGGCGTTGTCTGTGGATCTGTTCAGCTGGTATGCAAACTGCAGCGGGTCAATGGTGCGGGGGAGGGAGGCAAAGATATAATCCTTAATCAGCCTCTCGAAGCACTTCATGACCACCAAGATGAGGGCCACCGGATGGTAGTTATTCAAGCAGGCTGGAGAGGCGTTCTTCAGCACAGGGATGATGGTGGACCTCTAGAAGCAGGACGAGACCACCGACACGGCAGTGTAACTCAAATAAGCCGGTGAGCTAGCAGTGTTTTTGCCAGCCTCAAACGAATTTCAGTTCGTTGGCTAGGAAGGCGCCCACACTCGTGGCTGGGGAAGGGCTGCTTTTGTAGGTAATAGTCAGCAGCTCCTGCCACAAGTGTCTGGTGTCCTGTTTCTCCATCTGTAGCTCCACTGAGTCCCTGTATGTCTGTTTAGCATCCTTCACTGCCTTTCGCAGGTTGTAGGACACTGCTTTGTAGTTGTCAGATGGTGTGGTTAAATATTAACCCCCAAATTAAAATAAAATGGTCACATGTTATACTAAACCGCCAAGGTACATGTAATAAAAACTTTTTTTATGATGTTAAAAACCCAAAAGATAAAAGGGACTTTGTCTCCTGCAGAAACATGGCCAAAAACGAGCCATGCCAAAACAGTAGTAGAAAAAGGAAACATGCCCAAATATGGTGAAATATGACACAAATATTCCAGGAACCGTGAAAAAAACGACCTTTCCAGGAACCGTGGAAAAACTCCCAGGAAACAAGACTGTGTTTGGTTCCCGGCCCTGAAAGTGGCAGGACTTGTACTAGGAGGGAGGGAACATCTTGGGTATATAAGGAGGTCCAAAGTACAGTTAGTCAGTCTGGCTCTGGATCCCCACTCACTGTTTATTGCTGTACTTGACTCTCAGATACACAATAAACCTTTTCGCATCAGACTCGGTTCCAGTGTTTTTTCTTCCAAGTTTTTGAGGCCAGAACAGATGGAATAGTCATCCAGAGATCCTTAGTCACGACAATGGCGAGCCAGCCAGGAGAGAACGACGACCAGGACTGAGACCGGGGACCTGGGGAAGACCAACCTGCACCTCAGAGACATTACTGGCCAAAAAATTTGAAAGTAAGTGGATCCTTTTTTTTCTGCAAATTCGGTTTGTGTCTGAGTTTAGGACTCCACCCAGGTTGCAGGTATTGCAAAATTCTCCTCTCCAACGATCCCAAAATATTGACCGAGTTAAAAATTACTGTAATTATAAATTGAATCACAAAAAGGGCCTTAAACAGAGACTGATGCAAATAATGTATGTGCATGTGTGTCATGAATAACCATTGTGTGGAACGTAGCAGTGATCCTCTGTTGAATGTTGCTATGATCGGTTGGTGTGTGGTTTGTCCTGTGTATGCTGGTGTCATGGCTAAACAAAGGTCCAGAGCTGGGATCAGTAAAAAATCTTGTTCTCTGCACATTCTAATGACGTACTAGACTTTGGCTCCATCTGCTGGTTCTAATGATGTACATTTCAAAGGTTTTTTGATACACTTCATTTTGAGTATTGGTTTTTAGTACAACATGTAATAGGTTATTTTCATGTGGTGTTTTCAATTAACCACAACAACCCCCCCCCCCCCCCCCCACTTGTGACTTCTAAAGTCACATTCTAACAAAATAACGAACATAAATGAAAGACTTCAAGCAATATCACTGGTTATGCTGGATAACATGACTTATAGAGATGGTAGCAATGAGCCTGCAGGATATATTGTCGGCAAACAAGCGGCACATAGATGTACTTGTGAGTAAATGCATAATCAAAGAACTGTAGTGAATATACAAAACAACTATATAACACAAAAACTATAGTGAGTATAAGAAAAATGCATAACACTGCAACTGTGGTGGGTATTAGAAACAAATGCATAACACAACAACTGTGGTGAGTATAAGAAACAAATGCAGGTTATGTGTGAGGATCAGTGAATTAGGTGAGAAATACGGGCGTGGGGTTTGCTTTGCATAAAAATTGGGGCAGTTATATTTGGTTATCAGAAAAAAAATACTCCATAATATTTGTCATGGATAAAAATATGCAAAACCATCTTTTCTGTAGTATAAACAGAAAAAGATTACCTAATAACAACCTTCATAAAAACAACAACCTTAATATAACAGGTACATAAGAAACCATTTATCTGTGGTAGCTTTTTGGTGGTGAAGTCCCCTTTCGCAGCCACTGAATATGCTGCAGTCGTTGATTGGACGTGGTCACCTGCTGGCGCAGATTGTCATTGGCGATATTGAGTATGGCCCCTTGATTTCTATATAATACCAGTTGCTCAAGCCGAGTCCTAGCTCTGAGGTGGGCCCAAAGCGCCTGGATCCGCCGTTGTTCCCTGACGCGTATTTTACATAGATGAATGGCTGTAGCTTGTGGGACCATGGCCAGAAGGGACCGGAAAACTAACAAAGACATAGCTGCCACTGTGGCAGCAAAAAAGGAAAAAAACACATTTCCTTTCCCATCACTCCCCTGAACATCCTGTCCAACTTTAGATCCACATACTTGTGCGAGGAAGTGTCTCCACCATGAACTTCATAAAAAGCAAAAATCGGTCACGACTTACTGAGGACAGCTAACAGTCATGTGTGAAGCTCAAAGTTACATCATACAGCCCCGATATGGAGAAGCTCTGCAGTGAAGTTCAGGGGCAGAAGTCGCATTAAACAGGAGAGATAAACAAGCTATTAATTTCGCAAATATAGATATTTATATCGGACCCTGAACTGATGTAGTTGTGTTTCATATTCAGGTCGACGGTTGACTGCGGCACGCGACTGAGGAAATAGTTGTGGATGACAGCACACTGAAATAGACTTAAGTCGTGATAAAACATAAAATATATTTTTTGCCGCTATTAATTAAAGTGAATATTTTTTTCTTTCAAATCCACAAATAAATGAAGGACCTGCATTTTGTATTTTCTATCAAAGAAAAATGATACGTGCCAGTATTCTTTTTTTCAGAGTTCAAAAGAATTTAGGTTTTTTCTGTGTCAAGCACAGAAATAAAATGACAGTCTTTATCAGTTTGTAGTTCTTTTATTTCATAAATGCAACAAACTAGTTCTTATATACATAGCATAAGTGTAATGAAACTACATACAGTATGCACTTCATTATAGCGGTCAAATAGGTTTTGCGGCTCCAGGTGGGTTTTATTTGGCGGGAATGGCCCTCAATTGGCTCATTTAAAGCTAAAGGTTGTTGACCCCTGGTATAGTGGATGAACAACCTCTTAGGAGGTATGCTGAGTGAACCCAGGTGCAGAGAACAAGGCAGAGGCGAGGTGGCAAAAATAGAGGTTTACTCAAAACAAGTACAAAAACTGGGCAAAAACAAATAAGAAGTCTCGGGAGCTTGGAACAAGAGCGTTGTCATGAGGTTAGACAAACTCAAGACTGAGCGCCCGAGGACACAAACGACAGGGTCTAAATAGGGACGACCAAACGAGACACAGGTCAAACATATCATCTAATGAGGCAGGGTAATCAGGAACAGAAATAGGTGAAGCAGAGCAACCTTGAAAAGGCAGTACTGGCGGCATCTAGTGGCTGATGCTGGTAGGACCCGGGCGAACCCTGACAATTCCATCTTCCAAGATTTATTGTGTGCAATTTTACCTTTGCGGTAAAATAATTATTTTTCGTATGTTTATGTTCTTGCATTCTTGCAATTACAAGATTCATTCACGTGTGTGTTGTCAGATTCTTGTATTCTCACAATATATTTACGTGTGTGATTTTGTGTTTATTTATTTCAAGATGTATTTAACATGAGCGTTATACGGATATTGAAAGAGATGGGTTGTAAGATTCAGATTATAGAATAAGGTTTTGAACATCTCATGTCGAAGAGGAACACCTGCCTCTACAGTGAACTAATAGAAAGCCTCACAAGAATTCCCTGACTGATGGGAAAACCTCTCACGAACCTGTCACTTCCGGTTCCGCCCCCTCAGAGTAAATAAAAACACTCAAATGCAGCCGCTCCTCAGTTCTTTTTCCCCCAAGGAAGCAACAATGCAGCTCACCTAAAGGACTTACTTTCACATTTGCCTGGCAAGCCGCCTGTCTTTTCTTTGTTCTGTTGAAAGCACGTTTTCCGAACCGCGACGCAGCCACGTCACAGAGGTACGCATCGTACCTTGAAAGCTTTTCTTCCTTTACGTCCCCTTAAACCTGCCGTGAGAACCTCCATCTAAAAGTCACTCCTTCTGGCTCGAAGAACCATTTTGGCCTGAGTCAGTTTTCCTGCGTTGAACGAACGTACCAGATCCACTGAAGTTACTAACACACCACCCAACCACTACACGTAATAGGTTACTATATAGGTTATTTTCATGTGGTGTTTTCAATTAACCACAACAACCCCCCCCCCCCCCCCCCACTTGTGACTTCTAAAGTCACATTCTAACAAAATAACGAACATAAATGAAAGACTTCAAGCAATATCACTGGTTATGCTGGATAACATGACTTATAGAGATGGTAGCAATGAGCCTGCAGGATATATTGTCGGCAAACAAGCGGCACATAGATGTACTTGTGAGTAAATGCATAATCAAAGAACTGTAGTGAATATACAAAACAACTATATAACACAAAAACTATAGTGAGTATAAGAAAAATGCATAACACTGCAACTGTGGTGGGTATTAGAAACAAATGCATAACACAACAACTGTGGTGAGTATAAGAAACAAATGCAGGTTATGTGTGAGGATCAGTGAATTAGGTGAGAAATACGGGCGTGGGGTTTGCTTTGCATAAAAATTGGGGCAGTTATATTTGGTTATCAGAAAAAAAATACTCCATAATATTTGTCATGGATAAAAATATGCAAAACCATCTTTTCTGTAGTATAAACAGAAAAAGATTACCTAATAACAACCTTCATAAAAACAACAACCTTAATATAACAGGTACATAAGAAACCATTTATCTGTGGTAGCTTTTTGGTGGTGAAGTCCCCTTTCGCAGCCACTGAATATGCTGCAGTCGTTGATTGGACGTGGTCACCTGCTGGCGCAGATTGTCATTGGCGATATTGAGTATGGCCCCTTGATTTCTATATAATACCAGTTGCTCAAGCCGAGTCCTAGCTCTGAGGTGGGCCCAAAGCGCCTGGATCCGCCGTTGTTCCCTGACGCGTATTTTACATAGATGAATGGCTGTAGCTTGTGGGACCATGGCCAGAAGGGACCGGAAAACTAACAAAGACATAGCTGCCACTGTGGCAGGTTGAGCAAGAAGGGGTCCACTGTGGTTTCTGGGCCCTGGGTGACGTGTCGGAGGAGTCTGGTGTAGTGGGGCTGTGACTGAGGGGTTGGATCCAGTCCTGGTCGACAATGGTGTGGGAGGAGTCCATGTGGACTGGAGTTGTAGAGGTGAGGGGAGTCGGCTGTGTGTGAGATGCCACGATGTCCTCGGAGCAGTAGGGCATCGTGGTGAGGGTCGAGGTGGTGGGGCGGTCTCGGTATGGAGCTTGGGTGGCGGAGGTGGTTGGTGTTGGAAGCTTGTGGCTCGGCGCTGCTGTTGGGATCCCAGGCTGTGGACCAGTTGTAGCAGTCTGCCATGATTATCGGTCACATCTATGGTTGTGTAGTGGTCCTTCAAGTGGGAAAGGTAGGGTGGACCTGGGCACATAGACTTAAATACTTGGGTGAGAGACACACATTGTGACAACATTGTTTGGTCTAGGTCAGGGGTCGGCAACCTGCAGCTCCGGAACCGCATGCGGCTCTTTCATCCCTCTGCCATGGCTCCCTGTGGCTTTGAGAAAGTAATGTGAATAAATAATGTCTATTTAATTTCAATACATTTTATTTTATTTAGTATATTTTTTCAGTGTAATAGTTATGATTCTGGAGATTTAGGTGATCTTGATCTTGGTGATCTAGGTAACATTGAAATAAAAATGGTTTTAATATTTTGATCAAAATGCATCGCACCTCATAAGTCTCACCTGTTGCCGACAGGCTGATGACTTACTTTGAGCTCTCGACCCCCCGTAAGTTAACCATGGACACATCCAAAAAAAGAAAAGTTTCTGAGGAAATAGAATGTTTAATGCTTCATGGATAGATTCATTTGCTTTCACTACTGACGAAGCTGGTTTACATGTATGCTTAATATGTGTCGAGAATTGGTAAACAACAAAAAATCAAATGTTGAAAGACATTTCCAGAATAAACACAAAGCCTTTGCCAAAAAATACCCAGCTGGTGATGAACGAAAAAGAGCAGTTTTGGAACTGCTGCGGAAAGCTTATCAGTGCAAAAATACTTTGAAGAAGTGGATGATATCTACAAATTCAAGTGCTTCTGCTTGTTTTGTGGCAGCTCAGGAGATAGCCAGGCACGGGAAGCAGTTCACCGATGGAGAATATATAAAAGAATGATTCATCTAGATATCAGAACATCTATTCTCAGACTTCAAAAACAAGAATTAGAAGAAAATTAGAGATATGCTTCCCTCACTGCAAGACAGTCAAGGACAGGACCATAAAAATGGCAGCAAACATCACCAGTCAAAAAATTGTGGACATAAATTTGGCTGCAGTGTATGCAATCGCCTGTGATGAGTCCAAAGATGTCAGCAATATAGAACAATTAGAACTATTATGCAGATACGTGAACTCTGCTGGACCACAGGAAGAAATCATTGAGTTGATAGCACTTAAAGGCCAAACATGGGAAGAGGACATCTGTGAGGCTGTGTTGGATTGCTTAAAAGCCAAAGAAATAAACACCATCCACCAGGTGTCAGTGGCTACTGATGGGGCACCGAGTATGACAGGAGCACATAAGGGGTTTGTGACATTACTTCAGAAGTCACTGGACAGAAAGCTGCTGACGTTTCAGTGCATCCTGCACCAAAAGGCATTGTGCGCTAAAACATTTCCTCCGGAATGCACAGAAGTGATGAATCTTGTCATTCAAATAGCTAACAAAATAGTAGCAAAAGGACTGAACCACCGACAGTTCCCTTCATTATTAGAAGAAGTTGAAAGCGCATATTCTGATCTCCTGCTGCACAACAAAGTCCAGTGGCTGTCCAGAGGGCAGGTGCTGAAAAGGTTCGCTGTGTGTCTGGAGCACGTAAAAGCTTTCCTGGAAAGCAAAGGCCTCACCTTTCCTGAGCTGGAGCAGCCAGATTGGCTGGAGAAGCTGCACTTCATGGTGGATATGAGAGTGCACCTTAACAAAAAATTAACAAAAGTCCTCAGGGGAAAGGAGGCACAGCCCTGCAGATGCTGGAGGAGGTTTTGGCGTTTGAGCGCAAGATGACAGTGTTTACTAGAGATTTACAGACAGGTACGCTGTCTCACTTCCTCTCCTTGAAAGAGTTCAGAGAAGCACACAATCAGATAAATTACGAGTATTTACATCGTGCAATCATCGCAATGCAAACTGCATTTGGAGAATGATTCTGTGAATTCAGAGAGGAAAAAAACACATTTCCTTTCCCATCACTCCCCTGAACATCCTGTCCAACTTTAGATCCACATACTTGTGCGAGGAAGTGTCTCCACCATGAACTTCATAAAAAGCAAAAATCGGTCACGACTTACTGAGGACAGCTAACAGTCATGTGTGAAGCTCAAAGTTACATCATACAGCCCCGATATGGAGAAGCTCTGCAGTGAAGTTCAGGGGCAGAAGTCGCATTAAACAGGAGAGATAAACAAGCTATTAATTTCGCAAATATAGATATTTATATCGGACCCTGAACTGATGTAGTTGTGTTTCATATTCAGGTCGACGGTTGACTGCGGCACGCGACTGAGGAAATAGTTGTGGATGACAGCACACTGAAATAGACTTAAGTCGTGATAAAACATAAAATATATTTTTTGCCGCTATTAATTAAAGTGAATATTTTTTTCTTTCAAATCCACAAATAAATGAAGGACCTGCATTTTGTATTTTCTATCAAAGAAAAATGATACGTGCCAGTATTCTTTTTTTCAGAGTTCAAAAGAATTTAGGTTTTTTCTGTGTCAAGCACAGAAATAAAATGACAGTCTTTATCAGTTTGTAGTTCTTTTATTTCATAAATGCAACAAACTAGTTCTTATATACATAGCATAAGTGTAATGAAACTACATACAGTATGCACTTCATTATAGCGGTCAAATAGGTTTTGCGGCTCCAGGTGGGTTTTATTTGGCGGGAATGGCCCTCAATTGGCTCATTTAAAGCTAAAGGTTGTTGACCCCTGGTATAGTGGATGAACAACCTCTTAGGAGGTATGCTGAGTGAACCCAGGTGCAGAGAACAAGGCAGAGGCGAGGTGGCAAAAATAGAGGTTTACTCAAAACAAGTACAAAAACTGGGCAAAAACAAATAAGAAGTCTCGGGAGCTTGGAACAAGAGCGTTGTCATGAGGTTAGACAAACTCAAGACTGAGCGCCCGAGGACACAAACGACAGGGTCTAAATAGGGACGACCAAACGAGACACAGGTCAAACATATCATCTAATGAGGCAGGGTAATCAGGAACAGAAATAGGTGAAGCAGAGCAACCTTGAAAAGGCAGTACTGGCGGCATCTAGTGGCTGATGCTGGTAGGACCCGGGCGAACCCTGACAATTCCATCTTCCAAGATTTATTGTGTGCAATTTTACCTTTGCGGTAAAATAATTATTTTTCGTATGTTTATGTTCTTGCATTCTTGCAATTACAAGATTCATTCACGTGTGTGTTGTCAGATTCTTGTATTCTCACAATATATTTACGTGTGTGATTTTGTGTTTATTTATTTCAAGATGTATTTAACATGAGCGTTATACGGATATTGAAAGAGATGGGTTGTAAGATTCAGATTATAGAATAAGGTTTTGAACATCTCATGTCGAAGAGGAACACCTGCCTCTACAGTGAACTAATAGAAAGCCTCACAAGAATTCCCTGACTGATGGGAAAACCTCTCACGAACCTGTCACTTCCGGTTCCGCCCCCTCAGAGTAAATAAAAACACTCAAATGCAGCCGCTCCTCAGTTCTTTTTCCCCCAAGGAAGCAACAATGCAGCTCACCTAAAGGACTTACTTTCACATTTGCCTGGCAAGCCGCCTGTCTTTTCTTTGTTCTGTTGAAAGCACGTTTTCCGAACCGCGACGCAGCCACGTCACAGAGGTACGCATCGTACCTTGAAAGCTTTTCTTCCTTTACGTCCCCTTAAACCTGCCGTGAGAACCTCCATCTAAAAGTCACTCCTTCTGGCTCGAAGAACCATTTTGGCCTGAGTCAGTTTTCCTGCGTTGAACGAACGTACCAGATCCACTGAAGTTACTAACACACCACCCAACCACTACACGTCAACCCCAGAAAAACTACTGCAGAGCATGCGAGCCACACTTCGCCTTTCTAGGACCTGACATTACAGAAAGATCTGTGACCTTCCTCGTCGCTTTGGATCAGATAGCCCGCGAAAAACCTGTGCCGATAACAAAGGTGAACGACTCATCAGAACCGATACAGTGATCCAGACAAAGAAGAGCGATGAGCCCCGGAACTCCGGTAAAACATGGAAAAACAGACCTCCGGCGCTACCCGTGTGGCCATAAACCAAGTAAAACTTTTCCAAGGTTTAGCAAAAATCTGGTGGCAACTAAAGTATAAATATTAATTATAGGTCCCTATTTACACTACACATGTGTGCCAGAGGGGCCAAATTATAGTCTGGCAATCTAGAAATCTTGTCATTATGGAAACACATGTAAACATATAAGGGGAATTCCCCACATAGGGGGCATCACCATGTGATGTCTTTGTGGCATCACAAGTCTCCCCCTATAAAGCTTAGTGTTTGGGTACGTTCTGACACACACGTACGTACATACCGGGCCAGCACACTGTTACAATTTCAGCAGGAATTGTATGGTATAAATAACTGGTTTCTCTGTGTTGAACCAGTCTTTTTTTTAAGCTGCTTATATGATATGTCATGTGCACAAAAATGAGACCCTATGATGTTTGCAAGGACCGGGAAGAGCTGAAAACCATCGGCTTCACCATCAAATCCACAATGAAGAACTCTGTGGTGATGGGTCCCCCGCCAGCAGGGGCCTTCCAGGAGCGGCCAGCCAAACCCACGGCGTTTCGCAAGTTTTATGAGCGCGGAGACTTCCCCATGGCTCTTGAGCACGACACAAAAGGCAACCGCATTGCTTGGAAGGTTGAAGTGGAGAAGCTGAACTATCCCCACTTCCTGCCTTTGTTCTTTGATGGGCTGTGTGAGACCATTCACCCTTATGAGTTCTTTGCCCGCCAGGGAATCCATGACATGCTGGAACATGGAGGTACAAAGATCCTCCCTGTCATACCACAGCTCATAATCCCCATCAAGAATGCTCTGAACACTAGAACCCCTCAGGTGATCTGCACCACACTGAAGGTCCTACAGCATCTTGTGGTGTCTGGAGACATGGTGGGAGAGGCCCTGGTTCCTTACTACAGACAGATTCTCCCCATCCTCAATATCTTCAAAAACAAGAACTTAAACTCTGGGGATGGCATCGACTACAGCCAGCAGAAGAGAGAAAATATCGGCGACCTGATCCAGGAAACGCTCGAGGTGTTTGAACGCTATGGAGGACATGACGCCTTCATAAACATCAAATACATGGTGCCCACCTATGAGTCCTGCATGCTTAACTGACAGGCACTCGGCAACCACACACAAAGCATGTTCTTCAATCTTTATTTTCACTTTATCCTTCAACTTTTTCAACCTACCAACCCCCCACGACCCACCTTTACCACCTCTACTCTGTTTCATTCAACTGGGCTCAAGCCCTCTTAATTTACCCTGCTGTTCCTGAGTTTTGACCTCTATTAAATTTGCAGTAGAAAGTCATTCATATATTTTCTTTGATCTGTGTTTGTTTAAATGTCTTTTTTTCTTTCATGGTGGTTTGCATCCTGTACCGTTACATTAACAGCCTCTTAACTGTTCTCCACTGCCCACTTGTGTGTGTGTGTGTGTGTGTGTGTGTGTGTGTGTGTGTGTGTGTGTGTGTGTGTGTGTGTGTGTGTGTGTGTGTGTAACTATATATTCCATAACTCAACATTAGGTTTTCACAGAACAACTTCTGCATTAAAGCTTTTGTATCCTGTAAAAAAAGAGTTCTATAGGGAACAAATAGTCGCCGCACGACTCGCAGGTGCGTTGGTCATAAAAATTGCCCAATTATTAAACATCACACCACTGTCCGGGTTGCCACGGCAACATATGCAATTCTGATAATGTCCAAAGCAATTCTTTCTCAGGAGGAGGAGGACACCAACACATGAGGGAGGACCTTCGGCTTCCCTCCTCGACTCGGTGAGGAGGGAGGACACACGTGCAATATAGCATTTAGCTTCAGAAGAGGGCGGTAATGCAACATTCCAGTTGGATGTGACCCGCCAGTAAACCACAAGAAGAAGAACATCCACTCCAGAAGAACTTGTATGCAGAAGAGGAACAATAATAAATATTTTTCCCATTCCCATTTTGTGCAAGTGGTTTGAATTCCAGAAATAGAAATTCAATTATAAATGAAATAAAAAAAAATATATATATATATTCACAGTTAGAGCCGAAAAAAGAACAGTAATGAATATTAAAGTCCCTGAAAAATTTATTAATTAATTCGTTTCTAAACACATCAGATTCAGGTTATTTTGTTTGTACCCGTAGGTAGATTTGGTTTGCAGTAGACTAGGCATCTGTCTTGACACATATTTTACAATTGCAACCAACACAGACAATAGACAAACATGATAAAAGTATTCAAGGCTCCAACAATCACTAAACCACAAAAATAAAATAAATAAGGTTGTTCACCCTCCTACAGCATCTCGGCAGTGTTGCTACGACTTATTCATCTGAGTGATTGCTGCTGGAACAAAGCTGTTTTTTTACCACTTTGTTTTACACCTTAGGACTATAAACCTCCGTGTAGAAGGAAGAAGCTGAAATTAACTGTACAAAGGGTGCAAAGGGTGGGAGTCTTGGCATTTAAAATCGAGCCAATTATCCACTGTAACTGTCTGGTGTACAGGGATGCTGGGTTAAGTTGTGACTCACCAATCAGCCTACTAAACAATTTGGTTCAGATAATTTCTGTTCTTTAAAGATTGGTTTCCAAACCATGGCATGAAAGAAAACAAAAAATGATTTCTTTGCTTCGAAGTTCAGTTTTTAGTCAATAATTGTCCCAAGATATTTGTAAGATTGCACACATTCCACTGTCTTACCCCTAACGGATATGACTTTATGTGTGTGGCATGTCTTCTAAAATCAATTATTATGTCTCTGGTTTTCGATATGTTTAATTGAAGATAGGACTCCTCGCACCATCTGATAAAGTCGTCGACTACAGGCGATGTAACCGAATCATCTGCATACTTTCAGAGAGGGGCAAAAGCACACCAGTGGAGCCAGTGGAGGAGCAAACTTGGTCGGACAGAATTCCATTTACCCTCACTCTTTGTGTCCTATTACTGTAGTTAAAAAGTCAAGAATCCAGCCCACAAGATTGATACTTAAGTTGAATTGTTCTAAAAGCCTACTGGCTAAAATATGGGGTTGATTTGTGTTAAAAGCAGAGGAAAAATCAACAAATAGAAGTCTAGCATGAGACCCATTTCCCTCCAAGTGTTTAACAAGTACAGTAGGTTAAACAAAGTGACTGTGGCATCCTCTACTCCTCTGTGTGGTATAAGCAAACTGCATGGGATCAAGTCCATGCTCAGTTTTACTTGACCATACCAGTTTTTCAAAGGTTGTCATTCAAATTGATGTGGTAGCAACCAGCCTAAAATTATTAAGAGATTTGGGGCAATTGGATTTCGGAACGGGGACTACAACAGCATCCTTCCAGACCTTAGGTACATGCTTAAAAGACTTTCAGAATACAGGACTTGTTTATTTGCACAAGATTTACCGATTACATTTTACAGAAAGGAAGGCCTGTTCCACATCCTTTTGGTTGATGTCAAAGTGATGATTGTCGTTTGTAAAGCAGTTCCTGAATTTCATTACTGAACTCAAAAGTATCAAAATGAATATAAAATCAATTAAAGGCATTCTCACTAGCATACTCACTGCCTGTATTAAAGCCATCCAAAGGCCCCTCCCACGCATGTATGGGTATTTTAAAATACATTGTATTTTCTCTGCATTTTGGCCTGCCGTCCACACCAAAACAGCGTAATGACACATACGACTGCATAAACGTGAGCTTTGCGTAGTGTATCAAACATCGCATTATCGCATTATAATCTAAATATCTGGTGGGATTGCTGGAAAAGATATTACGAGGCTTTAGATTCATCTGAAAAAAGTATAGCAAGGCAAGAGGGCTGTAAAGTTGATTGGTAGACTGAAAGGATTATGGAAGACGATGAGAAAGGCAATGGAAAAATTAGTACATGATGCATTTGGGATTTTATGTTTAGGGTGGAAATTGGAGCAAAGAAAGTTGTAAATGTCATTTTAGTAAGATATTGGTTCAGCAGAGGAAGTTGCAGGACTGAGTGGTTTAACCAATAGTTAAAAGTTGCTCTGTGTGAATATGGTTAACTAGTGGTGTTTAGCAGACTAAATAATCTAATCGGATTTAAGTGCCAATTAACAACAGTCTATGCTGAGATAGTATGAATAGATATTGAACGATTGTGTTCGGAGAGATGATGTGATATTGATCATAGTGGTGCTGTAACAGGTTTTAAGTTGCTGGAAAAGTATTTGTTAGTTCATTCACAAAACTTTGGTAAAGGTGTGTATGTTTGTTTTCAGAACTCTAGTTTGTGCTTGCACAACCCCATCCTCTGTTCCGGCGCAATATCTGGACCTGGCCCCGGTTTTCAGCAAGCAGGGTGCGCTGTCCCTACCACCTCATTGCCCCTACGACTGCGCAATCAACCTCCTGCCAGGCGCCCCCCTCCCCTGCAGTTGCATGTATAACCTCTCCTGGCCTGAACAGGAGTCCATGGAGAACTACATCTGCGACTCCCTCGCCAACGGGATCATTCGCCCCTTGTCGCCGCTGAGCGCGGCCTTTCTTTTTTGTTGCCAAGAAAGGCAAAACCCTCCGTCCCTGCACTGACATCATGGTCAAGAACAAATAGCCCTTGCCTCTGATGGACTCAGTCTTCATTCCCATCCGGGGTGCCACCCACTTCACCAAACTTCACCTCCGCAATGCTTACCACCTGGTCCGCATTCACGACGAATGGACGAATGGAAGACTGCCTTCAACACCCTGCTCGGACACTTTGAATATCTGGTAATGCCTTTCGGTCTGTCAAATGCCCGAGCGGTCTTCTGGGACCTGATTAACAATGTCCTCAGGACATGCTCAATTCCTTTGTCTTTGTGTGCCTAGATGACATCCTGATCTTTTCCCAATCCCTCTCCGGCCGCTCCTGGAGAACGGTCTGTTCGTCAAAGCCAAGAAATGTAGCTCTCATGTTCTGTCCGTTTCCTTTCCTAGGGTTCATCATTGGCCGAGGGCGGCTGGGGATGGACCCTGAAAAGGTGCCCGCCATGACGGAGTGGTCAACCCCAAACAATAGGAAGCAACTCCAACGCCTCCTCGGCTTTGTTAACTACTGGCGCTTCATCTGAAACTTCAGCCGCATCGCTGCTCCCCTCTCAGCCCTTACCTCCACCTCAGTAAGTTTCAAATGGACTGCCGAGGCCGCATTCCTCAACCTCAAAAGCCGCTTTCCGTTGGTCTTGGCCCAGCCCGACGTCAACCTCCCGTTCGTGGTGGAGGTGGACGCTTTTGACACGGGGTAGGAGCAGTACTGTCCCAGCACTCTCCAACTGACAGTAAGCTCCACCCCTGTGCCTTTCTCTCCCACAGGCTCACCCCACCCGAATGCAACTATGACGTGGGCAACCGCGAACTCCTGGTCGTTAAACTAGCCCTGGAGGAGTGGCGCCATTGGCTTGAGGGAGCGAACCACCCCTTTGTCATCTTGACAGATCATAAGAACCTGGCCTACATTCGGACGGCGAAGCGGCTCAACTCCCGCCAGGCCAGGTGGGCGCTATTCTTTGGCCGGTTTAACTTCTCCTTGTCCTACCGCCCAGGCACCAAGAACACCAAGCCTGACGCCCTGTCCCGCGTGTTCACGGCAGAGGAGAATACTCAGGATCCTGAACCCATCCTTCCACCCCATTGCCTTGCCGCCATGCTCACCTGGGAAATCGAGTCTCTTCACCCCCGCGCAGGAACACCAGCCCAACCCAGGTACCGGACCTCCTGTTCATCCCAGACACTGCACACTCCCAAGTTCTTGTGTGGGCCCATGCCCCCCACCTCAGCTGCCATCCCAGGGTCACCCGCACCCTAGCCGTCGTCCGACAGCGCTTCTGGTGGCCGACCCTGCTCCCTGACACCCAGTCCTTCATCGCTGCCTGTCCCACCTGCACCCGGTCAAAGACCTCCACCTGACCCCACTCCGGCCTTGTCCGCCCCCTTGGTCCCACATGACCCTTGACTTTGTCACCTGTCTCCCACCATCCCGAGGCAACACTACCATCCTCACGGTGGTGGACTGCTTCTCTAAGGGGGCCCAATTCCTCGCCCTGCCAAAACTACCATCGGCAAGGGAGACTACCAACCTGCTCGTGGCCGAGGTGTTCCGTCGCCACGGCATCCCAGTGGACGTGGTGTCAGACAGAGGTTCCAATTCAGCTCCCAGGTCTGGCGCGCCTTCTGCTCGGCTCTGGGGGCACAGGTCAGTCTCTCCTCCAGTTTCCAGACCAACAGCCAGACGGAGTGGGCAAACCAGGCGGTGAAGGCCATGCTCCGCTGCCTTATGACCACCAACCCCTCCTCCTGGAGTGACCAGCTGCCGTGGGCTGAATACACCCTGGTCAACGCCTCCTCCAGCCTGTCGCCCTTCCACTGCTCTCTGGGCTACAGCCCCGCTGTTCCCTGCCCTGGAGGCTGACATCGCTGTACCCTCCATCCAGGCCTGCTTCCGGAGGACGTGGAAGAGGGCCCGCTCTGCCCTACTCCAGGCATCCACCAGGTCCGAGCGGCAGGCGAACAGGCACCGCACCCACGTACGACCCGGAACAGAAGGTGTGGCTCTCCACCAAGGACTTCAGAAAACTCGCTCCCTGGTATGTTGGTCCCTTCCCCATTGAGTCCATCATGAACCCCTGTGCCGTACGTCTCCGACACCCTCAGTGTCCACCCAATCTTTCATGTGTCCCTGCTCAAGCCAGTGGTCTCCAAGGCCCCACCACCCCCCGCACCATCGATCACCCAGCCTACACAGTGCGGCGCCTGCTTGACGTGTGGTGCCGGGAGAGGGGCTTTAGTACCTTGTGGACTGGGAGGGGTACGGTCCAGAGGAACGCTCTTGGGTCCCCCGGAAACAGATCCTGGATGCCTCCCTCATTTCAACCACACTTGCCCTTCTGGTTCCAGGTGTCCACCAAGTGGCATCCGTAGAGGAGGGGTACTGTCAGGCCCACGGCCTCCCAGCCCCACTAGAGGCCGCTCTTGCCCTCTCCGCTGCTCCTCCCTTTAGCCAATTTCACACACCTGGGATCAATTACCTTCATCACCCACACAGTATTCTCCAGCTCCCCAGTCAGTCATTGCCAGACTGTCAACTAGCTTACCCAAGTTGTACTGCTACTGGCCAGTTCCTAGTTTGTTTCATCTTGCTCCCACTTGTTTGTCTCCTCTCCTCGACCAAGCCTGTCCGTCCCTCTCCATCCAGCCCGGCTCCCCGTCTCTCAATCTGGGACCCCGGACCCTTCGTGCCCGGTCATCATCTTCTCTGCCTTGCCCTGCTCCATCCCTACCCAACTGGATCCCTCTCCCTCCCTCCCTCCCACGGTGTTGTCTAATAAACATCCTTCGTCTAACCCCCTGCCTGCCTCCCATCTCTGTGTCGTGCGTTTGAGTCCCTCCTTCCTTCAATAATAAAAGTTTGAGTAATTTCCTCTTTTTGAGTTCTTTGTGTTCTTGTGTCAAAGGTATCTGATGGTTGAGATAAGAACATAATCCTATCTATCCCACAGTGGGTTAGTTTGCAGTGTAACAGCAGTAATGGATTGGCACAATAGCATGACACATTAGTAAATTTCTAATTCTAAATGAAACAATATGAAAAATAAGTAAACACTATAGATTAGACATTAAGTAGTAGTATTGCGTGAGTGAATTGTCACTTTTGGTGTGATATACGGTAGTGTCTGTATGTTCTTACCGGTTACTTTTTTTCGGTAAGGCTGGTAATTGTTTAAGTATAATCGAATAGCATTATTATTTACTTCACTCTAGAAGTGATGTCGACTTGACATTCAATAAGGTAGCTGTTAGACAGTATAAAACTTAGCACGTAGGTTAGACTAGAGAGGTAATGGAATGTGTATGTCCGCTTACTAAAAGAAACATTAAAATAAATGAAAACATTGGTTGTTTCAATGGCTTTTAATTTGGGCATTCCAAAATGTAATCTTTAATCAAACTTGAATTAATGTTGTAGTTGTGTATTGATGGATAATAACTAACCCGTCTATTCAGTGTTTTATTTCTGCAGCTTTTAAGCATTTGAAAAGGAATCCACTGGGCTGCTGTTTGAGTTTTTAACCAGTATAGATGTGATTGTCTGTCTGATTGGGAGGACCTGAAGTACTGACAACAGGATTGATCAAAGAGAATTGATCTACGATTGAGTAAGGCCATAACATGTCCAGCATTTAAAGGTCCTTGTAGATTATTGCTTTTTGTATTTAACTGATTTGCCAATATGATTTAATAGGCTCAATTGGAATTATTGTGAGATGAAATGCATGCAAGCATATAAATAGAAAGACCTTAATTTCATTTACAAATTAGCTCATATTGAGCTCCATCGTTAAATTATTGTCATATATGATAGAGTGTCGTGGTTGAAGATGCCCAGACCTTGGCCAGTAAAAAGTCTGGATCTCTGGACGACTTTTCTATCAGTTCTAGCCTCAAAAACTTAGAAAAAACACTGGAAACGAGCAGTTAATCTGACCAGTGGGATGGCGTCAAGTCAGTGTTAGCAGCGCTTACTGGACTTCATTTTCCGCGACGATAGTCAGTTCTCCGACAGTGACGCGGAGAACGACACTGGATTTCAAACTTAATGTGATGATGAAACTAAATATTTTCAAGAACCAAGGGGAGGAGACTGACGATACGCCCGCTGTTGTTACAACAGAAGAAGCTGAATACGTGATGAAGTCCGTTGAGGTTGGTGACAGATTAGTGTCCAGATTTGAGATTTTAGACCCATCATATTGATAGACTCTACATTTTGTTGTGTTGGCTGTATTTTTAAACTCCAAAATAATTCCACTTTTATAAAACATGTATATTCTTACTGTTAAACGACAGCTTTTTTAAAAACAAAATGAGTTGTGTGTTGTTGAGCTGTTTGTGATTGGCCCATTAAATCGGTATGTTAATTAGCCATGAGGCTTTGTTTGACCACCAACCACATTTGCATTCTGGGAGCTGGCTGAATGAACCTGGTTTGGGTAAAACCTTGGAGGTGATTATCACAGAAACACGGTTTGCCACACCCTTGTCATTAACAAGTCACAGCTTTAAAAATATTTGCTTGATTTGCACAAGTGACACCTTGTTTGGAAGCTCTGACTCTCCACTTTCAAATGATGCGGAAAAAGTCAAGAGCCACCAAATGACCCTAAAGTACGCGGTGGGTCACAATTAGACTATTAGGTGGCTTTTTGTTTTATCTGCCTGTCCGCCATCTGTTTTTTGTATAAAACAGTGTTTGTCTATTTTGTATAACTTGTTTTGTTTGTATTTCTTTCTGTTGTAAACAGTTTTTTGTTTTATTTTGATTGCATGACTATGTGCAGGCCTATGTGATATGGTGCGGCGTAGCTGATTAAGGACATATACAGAACATCCGTTTAATGTTTTGATGTCATAACCCTCCCTTTCTTATCTTCCTATTTGTGTTGTTTACATGAATGTATTGACCGCATCTCTATAGGAAATTTTGAAGCTAACCCAGCCAACAAGGCCACCGTACTTGATATTGCTCTTGTCTAATAATGGTTGTCTCCTCCACAGATGAGGACACAGGATTCCTCTCAGACCTTGTTTTTTCCTCTACTCACAAGCATTCCGCACGGAACTATTGTTCTGGCAAGCCAAAGTTTGTAGTGGCAGAGCCACTTAGTACTATATTTTCCGCAGGAGGAGCCGCATCTCTCCCGCTACTTCATTGCTTTGCTTGTTTGACATATGGTAAGTACCATTGTCAAAAAGGAGAGATAGTTAGAGATTTAGATAAACATTATGATTGTGCTCAGAACAATGCAGGAAGAGGCGTTTCTACCATATGTTTTCTGCTTTCTATTCCAAGTGCTCCTTTCAAACACCTCAAGATGGATTTATCTAGCTGACACCTTGTCATGGTTAAAATATTGTTTGGTGATAATTTAAATGTTTTTCTTAATGGAATCCCAGTGAAGGTAAGCTTGACTGAGTTTCATTCCTGCTATTAGTGATGATGGGAATGCAAGGACGATGACATGGTCTGACCGGACTGTCCCTGCATGAAGTACTGACCGGGAGACCAACGCAGTTAGTTCTGTCTTCTGTCAACAAAAGCCACGTATGAATTATGTCACGGAAACCAATAATAATCACATTGTCCAGTTAGTATTTATCACTTTTAGATTTGAATTTATTAATGGTGTCATGATCCTTCCCCTGCCTTGATCCTATCTGTCGCTGTTTTCCTCTAGCTCCCCCTGTCTGCCACTAGGTCCCTCTGTCGCTCTCTGGCTCCCTCTGTCTGTGTTTCGACTGTCACTTCATTTCCCTGTCACTGCACACCTGTCCCCAGTCAGTTATCACACCACCTGTCTCCACTTCCCTTGTCACTCCCCTTGTATTTAACCTGGTCCTATTCACTCTGCCTGTGTCTCTGCCTAGGTTGTGGCATGTGAGTTTGCATGGTCCATGGTCCATGGTCCATGGTCCATGGTCCATGGTCCATGGTCCATGGTCCATGGTCCATGGTCCATGGTCCATGGTCCATGGTCCATGGTCCATGGTCCATGGTCCATGGTCCATGGTCTCAGAGTTCCTGTTTTGCTGCTGGCTCCTCTGCTTCTGGATTCCCTGCCTGGTTGTGAGTCCCTGTCTTCCCCCTCATGATTCCCTGCCTGTCCTGATCACTCGTCTGTTGCCTGTTCTGAATTTTATTTCTTCTCAAACTCCATATTAGATATTGTAATATTGTTATGCTAGGGTGCATGCATTTATTTTGGTACTGAGACTTGTTGGAGAATTCTTACTGTGTGATTGAAGTTAATCTGCCTGCTACAGGAAAACAAACTAGGCCTATTAAAGATATTTTTTCTGCAGAATAAAGGGAAGGGTACAGAGTACTTCGAACAGTGGTCTGATAAGTCTACTTTTACAGAAGAAAAATACAGCTTATATACAGAGAAAAGGTTGTGCCTAAGTTAAGTCTATGTGCTCATGTAAAAGCAACCCTACCCGTCTCACTTGAAGGACCACAATGCGACCCGGTGACTGGGTGATGGTCAGACTTCTGAAGAAAAGGCTGCAACTTTGCCCCCACATTCCTGGTACCCTTCCAGATGTTATCTGGGGTAAGTGTGGGGCTTCTCTCCTGCTCTGAGAAATGTGATGGTTCTTGCCCTGTGGGAGCCCTTACTGGTGTTCTTGGCTGTGTACACACACTCAGCAACTGCCCTAAGCACCTGGTTGTGGCGTGCGCCTGTCTCAAAGTGCTTTTGGGCAGCTGCTAAGAATGTGTTCCAGGGATACCCTTCCCAGACAGTGTGGACAGCGAGGTGTATCACTTTTGCCCCAGACATGGCGGTTGGCTGGACTCGGTAGGATGTCGTAAACAGCCTGGACAGGGAACTTGATGCGATGGAAGTCTGTGTTCCAGATGTTTAACCAGGTGATCTTTCGCTGCAGAACATTCTCCCATCTAGTCCAGGCTCCCTGCTGACCCATTGCCACCATCCTGCTGGCTCGTACTTCCGCCACGCCTGCCCGCACTTCCTCCTGAATGAGGTTTCGCCGCTCTTTGCCTTGGGCTCTGTTGACTCTGGTGGCCGGGAAGTAGCCAATCCCCACACGCCCTCTAGCCGTGGACCCCACCAGGGCCTTCTGCCTCAGCCTTGACTCAGCCCCCTCCAGCAATTTGGCTGTACTACATTTACTGCCTGTTTGAACCTGGATGCCAGCCAATGACACTTTCGGGTCCCTGGAGTCCTTGTACTGCAGTCCCTCCTGGGTCATGAACTCCTCTGTGAGGCCACTGATTGGGAGGATGCAGGATGTTGCTGGTACGGTACAGAGCAGCGCTGCTCAGGCTGTGGAGTAAACCTAGCCATCTAAGCAAGTAGCTGCTGATTTTCCCCTCCAGGGCCTCGATTGTGGTCATGGGCACAGCATGCAGGGGCCAGGTGATTCGGGGCAAGATGGAGTACTGGTAGATCCAGGCCTTGAACCGCCCTGGCAGCCCCGACTTGTCCACCTTGCTAAGCCAAGCCTCAAGGTCTTTGCTGGTGTTCTGGATGGAAGCGACATCTTTAAGGCTGCAGTCAAAGATTTTCCCCAAGCTCTTGACTGGTGGCTCCGGAGAGTGAAAATCGGAACTTGTCCACTACTTCCCCCTCTTAAGCACTAGAGACCTTGATTTTACTGGGTTAAAGCTCATCCTTGACCAAGTGATGAGCTTCTCTAGGCCTTGGAGTATCCACCTGCTGCCCAGGACAGATGTGGTGGTGACTGTCGTGTCATCCATAAATGCCCTTATTGGGGGTTGTCGCACACCAGAGTTGGTCCTCTGCAACTAGCCTCATCAACAAGCCCCCCCCCCGCAATACGCCTTAAACAGAATGGGTATATCTGTGTTACATTAACACACATTCCTCATTCTTCTGGACTTTAGCCGTGAACATTGCACATACTGTCACACTTTAGACTGAACATTTGCACATTCCTGCACAAACTGTACAGCTTTATTTAAAAAAGCAAACAGCGTTATTTTACTTATTGTTGTATGTATGCACCGAACACCAAGACAAATTCCTTGCTCGTGTAAACTTACTTGGCAAAGACTATTCTGATTTACATTTCCCAATAAAAACTGTCATATTGTGTGTTTCAATAGCGTTAAACAATCTGGCTAGAACTACCTCCTTTCTACTTCTCCCTTCAAAACTGTGTGCTCTTTAGTATGTTATGCCCTTACTGTTCTCATTCCACCTTTTCTGCCAAAGATTTTATTTTTGATCAGTGCCTTACCAGCTGTATAAACCGATAAGTTATCTGTTATTCTATTCCCTAAATTAATTTGAAATTGTGGAATGTATACTCCTGTACCTACATGTTCATTTTAATCTTTTGAGCCATCAGTAGATATCTGTACATGTTTGGTTATATCCAACAGTCTGCATGTTTAATTTAACACATGACCAATATTGAAATGTTGAACATAATGGGGTATATTTTATTTCCTGATCAATTATATGGTTGTGAAGCCATAATCGTTTTATTTTGGGAGGGACGGACATGATCTCGGTTGTGCCTCTCATGCCATGGATAGATCTTTTGCATTTACACTTATAAGTTGAATGACCAGGGACCATTTTTGATAATGGTTAAGCTATCCAATTAGAGCGACACGTTTATGGTTTAAGTGCCAAAGTCAAGAGTGACATGCTTTGTCTTATTACGTCGTAAAATGGTGGATTTGTCTTTTGTGTCGATATGTACCGGCAGTCTTTGATTCCAACTTTTTCCCTGACCATGAACTCCCACCCTATCAGTCTCTTGTGCTCAAATCAGCAGCAGCTGCTTTGAACACCATAATAGAAAACCTAAATGTACTTGATGGCACATTCAGAACCTGGGCATTAGGGACGACTTTTTTTTATGCTTATTATAAATCCCATTCCAGAATCTATTACTTCTTGCTCTCATGTAATTTGAAAGAATGCACAGACACTAACAGTAACACAATCCAATAATAACCCATTGATAACGAAAGTAGATTTAAGCCATACATTTTAACAAAACACCTAGATGCCGTTTTAATACAAGACTTTGTTACAGTTCCTGGAAACATGGTCTGTTTGTACCAACATAGCTAGAGAGCTATAATATACTTGGTGAATTGCAAGTGTGTCAAAAGCCAAAGGACTATAATAATATAACTGAAATTATGAGCGGCGTTGAGGAACTCGAGTAGTAAAACAAAGTTCCCCCTCTAAAAAGCAGACACCTATTATCGTAGCCAGGAATGCTGGTCGACAAGGAAACAAGGATAAAATTGCGCAGCTGCCGGAAAAGGAGATGAGGAAAAAGTCTATGCCTCAGGAACTGGGATATTCCACAGAACAAGATAAAAAAAAAAAAAACAAGAAAGCGGGTACCCATTTGCATGTCTTTGTTTTTAACAGTATTTCAGATTTTGTTCGCTGGTATAATTTGAAGGATGGTAGAAGAAAGAATAGGGTAAGAGTAATAACAAACTGGCAGTTCCGCCTACCAAACGCCACCCAAGTGGCATTTCAAGGGCCCTCCGGCACAGATACAGACAAATGGGCTGTAGATGTAACGATATATCTAAATCTATGTTATCACAAACATACAGTATATGCACACACAATGAAGTACACAGCCTCATGTGTCCGCCCACATCTGAATCTGATATTACACAGGACTTAGAACATTTCAAACAGCGGATTTCAAACTTAATGTGACGATGAAACAGAATATTTTCAAGAACCACTGACTTGATTAAGTCTGACAGATTTTCAGATTCGAGATTTTCTGAGACTCATATTAACATTTTGTTGTTTTGTCCGTACTTTTAAAATCCAAAATAATTCCACATTTATAAAACATGTATATTCTACTGTTAAATGTTTTTATTTATTTATCTATTTTTTTTTATAAACAAAATTAGTTGTTTGTTGTTGAGCTGTTCGTGATTGGCCCTTTCAGCAGTATGTTAATTAGCCATGAGGCTTTTTTGGTCCACCAACCCCCTTTTGTATTCTGGGAGCTGGCTGAATGAACCTGGTCTGGGTACAACTTGGGAGGTTGCTATCACAGTTTGCCATACCCTTGTCATTAACAAGTCATAGCTTTAAAAATATTTGCTTGATTTGCACAAGTGACACCTTGTTTGGAAGCTCTGATTCTCCATGTTCAAATGATGCGGGAGAAAAAAATTTGAAAGCCGCCAAATGACCCTAAAGTATGCGATGGGTCACATAACTTCAGTCACACATCTTTATTTTCAGCACACAGTGTTAATTCCCACAGACATCCCACACGGCTATCAGTGTTTTTGGCCTCGCCGCAACATAGCTGCAAGGGCAGGAATAACACCCCTCCACTCCATTCCTTCGCCCATAACAGACTTTGCCTTCTCTTGGACACAGACGAATCTGTGATGCCAAACTGACCATATACTGTTTCTGACTTCCCAAAATAAACTGTTTGTCTCAGAGCTGCTCCTTAGCACGTCTCTGATCCAACCCTTGTACAAGTAAAAACCAACGCCTGTCGATGATGGAGCCAGCATAAACTAAAACCCATGTTTGGAGGACCGTCCTTTGGTGGGACTCCGGGGTGCCGCCTCAATCTACATTCCTGATAGCGGGGCAAGACATGTTGTGCAAAGAGTTTGAATTCAGGATTTATTTTATGATCCAAATACCAACGGAATTTTCCTGAAGTGAAGATATGGTGGTTTTATTCTCAAATTTTTAACCAAGGTTTAGAAGAAACCTGGAAATATAGTGACGACTATGTTTAACTAGAGTTCTATTAAGACCATAAAGTACGTGAAATGGAATGTAGTTTCCATAGTTCTATTGAGACCGTAAAAGTACGTGAAATAGAATTTAATTTATCTATTGAGACTGAAATAAGTACATGATGTCGATAAAAGTCGAGAATAAGGAAACACCAATGGACACAAAGGAAATTCCTAGGTTCAAAGGCAATCATAAAGCTTAAAAATAAAAAATGGCAGCTTTGGCTGAATAGTACGAAATAAAGCGCTGAATAGTACCCGCCGGGATACAGGCCTGTGGTCTGTGCCTGGCGCCTGCAGCCCGGGTTCTGTGCTTGTTGCTGCTTCTTGTGCCAGCACCTGGGGGTTGGTTGTATGTGTGCCCCTGGGGTGCGGGTTCTCCTCATGCTCCCTGGGACTGGGGTATGCTCTTCAGGGCCGTGTGTGGGGGTTTCTCCACGTCCCTCTGGCTTCTGGGGGCCCCGGGGTCTTTCCACTGCTTGGAGGCGCGACGACATATCGACCTTCTACACCAGAACCAACTGGGCTAAGTCATGCACACCCACTGCTGGACACCGTGCGCACACACACAGGCGGTTCCATCACATGCACACGCACACACCACCACACCTGCTTGGAGTGCACCCCAGCACCCTCCTGGTTGCATTCCCCTCCTTTCCTCTCTCATTTACTGCCTTAACTATGACAGGAAGAGGCCACATGACCAGATGTAGTTCCAGTTTTCCTGGACTTAACTGTTTTTCAATACATGTCGTCCAATGTTTATGTTTTTGTGTAAATGTTTGGTGAGTATCTGGACTTCCGGTTTTGGCGGCTTTCTGAGTGGACGCGTATTCACCTGCTCTGCTACCTTAGTGTTTAAATCCTTTTCAAAACTCTATTTGAGAACTGCTGTTCGGTCACTTAAATGCAGTTACTGTACAGTTATGCCTCGCTTAAACAAAAAAGCAAGCCAAACCCAAAATAATAAACTCCAATCTAAAATGTTGAACTTCACCTCGCCGGGCGCTAGCTCGACGGCTTCTCCTCGCGCTAAAGCTATGGAGACGGATCATGAGATGGACGAAATAGCTAGCATAGCACTTAATGAGGATGCAACAACACAAGACCAAACTGCAACGGATGAGTCGGGAGCCAAAGCCGACACCATACTGGCAGCTATCGACAACATGAAAACAGAGTTTTCCACCAGATTCGACGGCTTATTCATTGCTATTGAGAACGTGAGGCAGGACATCTCGGACTGTGCAGAGCGAGGGAATCAGGCAGAGGCGAGGATCTCCACCACCGAGGACAGTGTAACAACGCTCCAAACTATAGTGCAATCTCTAGAAGGTAAAAATAAAGAAGAAAATACTGGACCTGGAAGCAAGATCTAGGCGCTCAAACCTGAGGCTGGTGAATCTACCGGAGGGAGCAGAGGGCGAAGATGCGTGTACTTTCCTGGAGAGCTGGATCCCGGACATAAGGGAAGCAGAAGGCTTTATCGGGAGGATCAAATCAGAGGAGCATGGAAAGGACTAAACCTCTACATTGCAAATGCTGATGTCAACTTGAAGATATGAAGTAAGAGACAAGAGTGACAACGTTATGGGCCCAGTGGGCTCTACAGTGAAGAGAGAGTACTTCTCCCTTTTCCTTATTTTATTTTTCCTTTTTTCCCCCACTTATCTTATTTTAATGTGGATTTAATTGCTGAGAAAGAGGCATAATGCATCCCTCTGCTATGTTATAGTGCCCAAGTGAAAAGAGTTTTATTTCCAAATGGTAGCACAGGAGTTAAGGTTCGAGATAAAGGTTGATAGCACAGCTATGCTGTTCTTCTCTTTAGGGTAGAACAGCAAGTAGCTTTCTGGAAGTCATAGGACTTAAGGGGGAGGGTATTCAGGTCAGGTAACCTGAAGGGGCTAAGGGGTATGTTTACACAATGTTCATTGGTTGTTCCATTCAAGTTTGTATTTGTCATGTTTTTGTTTTTCCTTTATGGTAGTTGCTTTAAACGTCGGGGAGAATCATTTTCATTCATTAAATGTCTAGTGAGCTAATAATTAAAATCACTTCATGGAATTGCAGAGGGCTACAAAAACTCAAAGTTAAACAGGTAATGAATAGAATCAAACTGATAGTCTAATATAGTGTGCCTTCAAGAAACACATCTGATGTAAAATGACGAGTTAAAGATTAGAAGGTGGAGAGGCAGTGTATATTCAGCCCACTTTACTTCCCAAGCAAGAGGAGTTATTATCCTGTCTATTCTTTTACAGGTAAATAAGATTATTAAAGACAAGGGGGGGTCGGTATCTTATCATTCAGGGTAATATTCTTAAAGGAAAAAATTATTTTGGCAAATATTTATGCCCCAAATATTGATGACCCAAACTTTTTTCAGAACTTGTTTCTCTCGTTGTCCGATCTTTCCGGAAATTATATCTTGGCAGGAGATCTTAATTGTACCCTGGATCGAGTCAGGGATCGAAGCTCAGGAATTGACCAAGCTCATCTTCAATGTAGGGGGGTAATACACTATTTCATGAAGGATATGAATTTGATAGACATCTGGAGGGAGACAAATCCTACCGACTTTACATTCTCATGTTACTCCAGCACACAAATCTTATTCCTGTATTGATTTTTTTTTTTTTTTTTTCCCTGATATCAGCCAGCTTAAAATATAAAATTAAAGATTGCTTTTATGACGCTATTCTTCTCTCGGACCACGCTCCAACTTCCATAGTTTATCAAGATTTACAATTAGTGAGGGATCCCCCTAGACGGCTTTGTTTCCTTCTTAGATGAACAGATAAAATTCTACTTTGAAACAAATGCAACAGAAACTTCAGCCAGTATTAGGTGGGAGGCTTTTAAGGCCGTCATCAGGGGCCTATTAATCCAAATAACTAGTTCTAAAGCTAGGAAGACATACCAGGAGACAAAGACGCTGGAAACTGAAATTAAAGTACTGGAGAATGAATATTACCAATCACGCTCTGCTGAAACTCATCAAAAACTACTCCTGCTAAGAACAAAATATAATGAGATTTCTGCATCAAGAGCAATATCCAGTCTGCTTCACCTAAAACAAACATTCTATGATCAGGGGGAAAAATCCGGCAAGGTGCTTGCTTGGCGTATCAAACAGTTACAGAGCGAACGACTAATTTCCATACTTCAAAATGACCAGGGACACGACATTGTAGAACCAACTGAAATAAACTAATCCTTCAGGAAATCTGAGAAGCTTTATAATTCTGAGGTAATCCATGACAAAATGAAATTGGACTTTTTTTTTTTTTTTAGATGGAATTCATATACCCAGGGCATCAGAAGTAAACAGGATTGAATTAGGGCAAGACATAACTTTAGAGGAAATGTCCATAGCAACCAGGCATAGCAACCAGGGCCAGACGGTCTACCCATTGAAATTTATAAAAAATTCAAAAATAGGTTGCAAGCTCCACTATTGGCAATGTTTAAAGAATCGTTTTCAAATGGAATCCTGCCATTCTCGTTAAGAGGAGCCATGATTACTCTACTGCCGAAAGCTGGTAAACCAAATAATAAATGTGAGAATATGAGGCCAATCAGCCTTCTAAATGCCGATTTGAAAGTGCTGTGTAAAATCTTAGCTAGACGGGTTGAAGAAATAATTCCTAAGATAATCCGGAAAGACCAGTGTGGTTTTATTCGTGGCAGACAAGGCTTCCATAATGTCAGAAGGGTTTTGAATATTCTCCACAGCCAAAATCGCGCACGATACTGCTTTTCTGTCGATAGACGCTGAGAAAGCGTTTGACAGAGTCGAGTGGCTTTACCTTTTTGAAATTCTGGATCGCTTTGGCCTGGGAGGGAATTTTGGGAAATGGATAAAGTTGCTCTATACTGATCCATACGCAGAAGTACTGACTAATAGTAATATCTCAAACCTTTTCAAAGTACAACGAGGATGCAGACAAGGGACCCTCTTTCCCCATTATTATTTATTATGGCAATCGAACCATTGGCTATTGCAGTAAGAACTCATAAACATATCTCTGGAATTAAGATAGGGGAACAGGAGCACCGTCTTGCATTATATGCAGATGACATTATTGTCTTCCAAAAAAAATAAAAAATAAATACGGGAAAATCTATTCCGGTTCTGTTAGACTTGATCAAGACATTTGGAAACATATCAGGCTATAAGATAAACAAATCTAAAACTCCAATTATGCCGTTAAACCATTTAGAAAGGAAATCCCCCACCTCAGGAAGCTGCTCAATTTAAAGTTGTTGATTGTTTTCCATACCCGGGCATTCAAATTGTACCCCATCTTGAGAATGTTGTAGAAGCTAATTACAGCCCTTTAATGCTTTAATTAAAGTCCAAAAGTCGATGGATAGATGGTCATTATACCAATGTTGATAATAGGGAAAATAAATGTCCTTAAAATGAATGTAATGCCAAAATTGCTGTATTTGTTTCAAAATTTACCACTGCCACCACTGAGTAATCTATTCTCTCACCTAAAGAAACTTTTCATTATTTATATGGAACAATAGATTCTCCAGGTTGCGACTGTCACTGCTATTCTTGCTGTATGATAGAGAGGGGCTTAAGTGCCCCAATCCGCTCTGGTACTATTGGGCGGCACAGTTAAGAACACTGATGGTTTACTTTTCAGAAGAGGAAGCCCCTCTTTGGAGAGAGACGGAGAGCCAACAGCTGAGCCTCCCTCTCCCCCTTTTCCTGTACTCGGATAATATTAAAAGGCTTAAAAAAAATCATAAAGAACCCCATTGTTAAAAATATGATTACTGTGTTACAACATGTTAACAAACATCTTGGGGAACATGTCTCTCTCTCACTCTTTAGTCCAATCTGGGGAAACAATTTTCCCTCCAGGTAAATCCGATGCAGGATTCAAATTCCTGGCTGACAATGGAGTACAAAAATTGGAGATTTATTTAACCCTGTCACGAAACATCTGAAATCATTTGTAGAATTAACTGCTGACTATAATACCCCTCGTAATCACTTTTTCAAATTTTTACAATTGCGGAATTTCATCCGATCACAACAGGGCCAATCATTGTCTATCCCACCCTTACCAAAAGTAGAAAAGGTAATGTGTACGGACATTTCGGGGCGGGGCATAATCTCCAAGATCTATAACCTTCTAGTAGCTGAGTCCTCAGAGTCATCGGTAAAGACGCTGGAGGCCTGGAGAGAAGACCTACATGACAACATAACCATTGAGGACTGGGAGAGAGCATGTACCAAAGCACAATCACAGACAATCAACACTCGTCTTAAATTACTGCAGTACAATTGGCTCATGAGAACTTACATTACCCCAGAAAAACTCAATAAATACAACGGTGACGTTCCTGGTATCTGTATCAACTGTGAGAAGGAAAAGGGTACTCTTTTTCATTATATTTGGCAATGTGATGAAGTAAAAAAAGTTTTGGGAGTCTGAAGATGTGTATCCAGGATATTCTTCCAATACAAATACCTTAGATGCCAAACTTTTCTTACTCGGCCTATATCCAGAAAAGTATAATATTAGGAAAGGACACCGCATATTTTTAGAAATTGGTATATTGTTGGCAAAAAGAATAATTGCTCTGTCATGGAAAAAAGTGGGCATGCCAAGTTTGAATAAATGGATCAGTGAGTTATCTACAACTCTGCCCTTAGAAAAAATTACATACACTATCAAGGGCAAGGAGTCATTCTTTAATAACATATGGGGGCCCGTTTATAAGTTATCTGGAGAGGACAGACATAGCACATCTGATAGAAGAACCTGGGGATGAATAAAATGCCCTCTGCAACGCTCATGTGATTACAAGATGAACACTAGACTTTAATGTAACGTCACATGTATTCCCTGACTGCAACATTTGAAATATCACAAGACTTATTGTTTGTATTTTATATAATTTTGGTATTGTTTGTTGGACGCCTGTCTTGAGGGGGGGTCTCACATTATTTTTTATTTTTCTTGTTATTGTATTTGTGATATTATTGTTTTTTTGTTTGATGTCCTACACCTTGGTACTAATGTATGGTATAAACTTGCTGATTAATGTGTAAGACTTTTTATGTGCAAAATTGTTAAAATCGAATAAAGGGGGGAAAAAAAAAAAGTTGTTTTGTTCTATGTTTAGTTGTCTCACCCGAGGGGATTCTCCCCCTCTTGGAGTAGTGATCAGTTGTTTATAGACCCAAACATGATAAATAGTTCTCCAAAGAGGGACGTTGGTGGTGGTTCTGTTTAACAAACTGTGCTCTTGTCATCCTATAGGTCATCCACAGGACAGAGTTATTGTAGCAGTTCTTGATGATATAAGAATTAAAGAGTTGCATTGCAGGTTGAGAACTTGAACTCCACTTGCAGAGTAACTCTGTTCTAGATGCAATGGCATACAAATACTCTTTGTTGTATACCCAGCATGCTGACAGCACAGGTAAAAAAAACAAAAAACCCCATGTAATAAAAGAAAAAGAATAGTCCTAAAAATAGCCAAGGTGGTTATAGCAGTACAGGACTGCAAGAAGATACCTTTGGAAGCTGCGGTGAAATCGCCTTCACGGGTCTAATAGATGTATAGAGTGCAATCCGGGACTGTTGACTGAATTTCACCATGGGTACCAGGAATAGTAAAGCGCTACAAAAAGATCAACAAGTTAGGGAATCAAGGGAATGTTACAAATTTATGAAAGGAAAAGATGAAAAAACAATGATAAATTTGATAGAATGGGAAAGCTTAGTTTTTCCCACGGGAGGAAGCTTTAGTCTAAATCGGCTAAAGCAGCTGAAAGTAAGATTACGAGATAAAGGGGGGAAAAAAACCATAGGAACTACAAGGCCAATTGGTGGGCTTTTAGAGAGTGGGTAGAGAAAGCTAATAATAGAGAAAAGATAAAAATATAAAGCAGAGAAAAAAGGGGCGGAGCGACAGGGATCAGGGAAAGAGAATGCAGAAACCATCAGCACCACCATCATATAATGCTAATCAAAGTATTTCTTTGTATCCTGTTACTGGCCGGAACTCCCCTGGATCTGGACCTTGACTCCCATCCTCCCGTACGGTGTCAATCTCCAAATCCACCCAACCTCGTCTTTAACGATGAGCCAAACATCATCAACACAGACATACCAGAGGTCGACTTGGACAGCGACGACTATGATGCCCCGCAAGGACCCGCCGCCCCACAGATACGGCTATCTCCGCCTCCAAAACGGCAAGAAACCAACCACCATGAACTTGGGGAAAAAAAAAAACCCAGATGAGACCCCACAAGCCCACACCAGACTCCTGGAAGTTGTTTTCTACAACCACAGTGGACTGGTGAAACCTGAAAACATGAAGGCACCACCCCTGACACCATATGAGACTCATCTACGGCCCACGTTCATCAACGGACTGGTGTTCCCACTCTGTGACACGTTGAAACGCTCGTTTGTCACCTGGAAGACGGCAACCTTCGCCGACACCATCCTCCACGCTGAACACGCCTACGAGACACACCAAAGGAATCAACGCTTGAAACAAGAACAAAAGAAACAACGTGAGTCCCAGACCCAGATGACCATGCTCACCCAGGCCATCACTCAAGGTCAGCAAGGTCCATCAGGGCCTCAGCAAAACACCTCAGGCCAGATCCAACAAGCGGGAGGATTCCATGGAAGCCGTCCCAATCGCAGAAGCCGAGGAGGTCCCAACATAGGCTGCAACACCACCTGTTATTGCTGCGGCCAGGAAGGACACTGGGTCCGTGACTGTTCCATGCCGCCACAGAGACAACCACAGAGCAACAGGGGTCAAACAGGGGAATCAGGACAATATCAGAGTTGACACCGGGAGGTGGGGACCCCAGGGAACGACCCAAGCCATACAGGCACAAATGTAAATTTTGTAAATCACACCCACACACACTCAATTACACCCGATGATAAAAGTGATGAAGAAATACAGACGTCCATGTTTTAGAATCCAGTTGTTGAGTTCCCAACCCTTGATTTACATATTAGAAGTCACAAATTAACCTTTCTCATCGACTCGGAAGTCTCACGCTCACACGCCCACCCAAACACCCGTTAAAACTCCTTTGTCCGTTAAAACATGTACCTCATCAGCTGTAGCAATATGAGAAAATAATGACACTACACTACATTACTCATCTTTGGTGCAAAGGCTCAGAGACAGAAAATTGCAGCTCATCTTAGTTCTCTGTCTCTGGAGAGCAGGAATGAAGGCAGAAATCTGAATGTAATAATAGAGGGCGATCTAAATTTTAAAAGCCATATCAATCACATCACAAAATAACCTTTTACCATTAAAAAAAATAAGCATTTAAAAAAAATTAAGAGGCTTCCTGTCAAAAGCAGAAATTAATCCATGCATTGCATGCAACGAGTAGATTGGACTACTGTAATGGCCTATTCACCGGCTTCCCGAAATCAGCTGTGCAGTGGCTACAGTTAATCCAGAATGCAGCTGCAAGCATTCTCACTGGGACAAATAAAAAATAAAAATTGTAAATTAAGTTCTTAGATCTCTACATTGACTCCCTGTTAAAACTAGGGTTCATTTTAAGAATCTGCTACTTGTATATAAAGCTATAAATGGCCTTGCACCTCAGTATATAAAATAAATGCTAATTATCCACAAACCAACAAGAACTCTCAGGTCCACAGGCAGTGGTCTTTTAATTATGCCCTCGTTGTTGCAAAAAAAGTCAACAAAGTTTGTGATTCTTTGTGGCATGTGTCCAGGTCAGAGGAACACAAGATGATATCATTGCTCTCTAGCTATAGTGATACAATTCTTAGAATATAGTGAGTACAGGCCATGGGTTATTCTTTGTTCTTTTTTTCAATTGTTTTATTTAGCGCTAAATAATTATGTATTCTGTATTGTCTAATCTTTTATTTCTCCTTCCAACCAAGAGCGCAGAGCCAACTGTTATCTGCTCACTGGCACCGTTCCCAGAGTTTGTTTTATCAAAATTCTCCCAGCAGCGGAATTGTCACAGAACTAAAAGCCCCCACCTTTTCAGTACCAGCCAAACATAAAAATGCTGATACAGTGGCTAAATTCCTGTGCAGAGAAGATATACCAAGATTCGGTATCCCATCAATAATAGGTTCGGAAAAATGGCAAGGAATTTGTGGAAGAAACAGTGAAATGCGCTTTATAAATAAGGTGTGACTTGACTTGACACATCGTTGTTTTACAAACCATATTTGCATCTATATTTTGTCATAATTACTAGTATTTCATAAGTTTGTGTCTTCTATTGATTTCTTTATCTTACATGTTTACTTGTTGCTCCGGAGCCATCATGCATGCACTGATTGAGGCCTGCAATCATATGATCCGAGGTCATACATGCCCTGCCAGCTCTACACCCAACAATGGGTCTTAATGACTGAGAGAGTTGGTGTAAGTACATACAAGCCCCTCCAGTAATTTGATCCAAGTGCTATTAAATGGGGGATACCAATAGCACATGCAGGGCTATAGGCACATTAGTGGCCGTGCATTCGAGTATTGCGATGTTCTGTTGTGCTGTGTGTTAGAATGTGTGTGTTAAGTGCTGTATGATTCATTGTTGTATTCGTGTGTAAACGGAATATGTGATGGTATGAAGGTTTGTTGTATGGTCTAAACCACGGACCATCATCTGACCCACGACTTGGCCAGTCAACAGGGCCCACAGAAACTAAGGTGAGCAGAGCCATTTTGAAAATCTGTATTAGTGTTGACTGTCTGGAATCTGGTAAGACCTTAGTAGTTGTAGAATGTGTGTTCCTTCCCGTGTGCACTGTATTTTGTGTTCCAACATTGTTGCTGAAATTGACGTTGTATGAATGCTGTTTGAGTTCTGTTGGGATAAAGATGACAAAAATATTATGTGATGTACTGTGAGGGAAACAGAACGACATGGAAAAGTGGATGAGAAAAGGAAGTAAGCAACTAGAGGGTTGGAGTGTACTGAGAGAAGTTTCTGGAAGAGATTCCATTTGTGAGCACTTTGCTGATGACGTGTGAATGTGTATGGGTGGCTTACCCCGCCCAGGATCCACAGCTTAGCAGCCACACAGCAGGATCAACAATATAACACTGAGTTCCACCCACTCCAAGCTACACACATTTAGCACAAGATAATAGCACTGATTATTAACTAAAACCTACATATAACCAAAACAAACTCACAACTGACTGAACCCAATGGAACCAACTGACCCCAACTGAACCAACAATACCGTCTTACCTGCTCACTGACATCCCTTGAAAAGGTGAAAGCTGCTCAACATCTGCTTGAGCACAAGCCCCTCCATCAGTTCCAACCTGGGGACTGGGTCCTCATAAAGAACCTACGATGATCAACCTGGGACAATCCCCACTTCCTGGGACCATTCCAAGTCCTACTTGTCACCAACACCATCCTCAAGGGCGAAGGCCGAGCCTGCTGGGCTCACACCCACCACTGCAAGAATGTTCCTACTCCCCTTTAGGTACTCGTTGAGGCGACAACGTTAGTGTACGCCGAACGCTGCTCACCCTGCAACTGCGATGGAGCCACATCAACCACACCCCCGCCCGTGGCACCCCTTGTGCAATCTGGGCTTCTGCGGCCTAAGAGACACCTTATGTTCTTTAATCGCAATTTCTATATTGATTGTTGTCCCCATAATTATTGTTTCTGATGTTTTATTGTGTTAAGTCAACCACGACAAGCTTCAACTAGTTCATGAGCAGGTCATCTATTTGGGTCACGTGCTCTCTGCCCAGGGGAAATGTTTTTCCTCAAAGTGTGGTTCTGCTATTCAAGGTATTGAAAACCCATTGCTCACCACACACTCGTGAAAGAACTCTTAGCTGCCATTCAGCTCCCCAGGGCCGCACACACCAAAAACAGTCCACTCCACCGCTGGACTTCTACTCCACATTTGATAATGCCTGGCCCACCGCAAAATGAGAACATATCTGCCCCAATAACTGTTAATAAAACATTTGTTCCCAGCGCAACGACACATGGCATTAAATCAGCTCCCGGCATTAACGGCACTAGCCTACTAAACTGTGTTTTCTGGTTATGTGGCCATAATGCACACACCCATTTTGCAGCCAGCTGGAATGGCATTGCGCCCCGGTTTGGCTGGCCAATCACACCTTTATCGTCTTCGCTTACAACAACACTACTGACGTCCCCCCCACTCGCACTAAATGCACTGCCCACCTTCAGTCCTCACGACTCTGTTTGGGGCTCCGATTCCATATAATCCAAAATTATGGAATGGGGACCAAAAGGTCCTACTCTCGCTATTCCCTTCGACCGGGGTTGGTAAAACAATGTCCCAGGTTGAAACTTTACAATTTAAATTTACCGCCTTTATGAACAAATCTCTCCTCATTACCACGATACAAGAACTTTGCGCGCTCGGCCTATTGTCCCTGCAAAACCGTATGGTGCTGGACCAGCTTACGGCAGCACAAGGTGGGGTCTGCGTCCTCGTCAGAACGGCTTGTTGTACTTTTGTCCCCAACAACAACGCAGATGGCCATGTCATAGACTAAGCTTTAAAAATGCAACGTCACTCTTAAGGAGGCAGTCAACGACGCTCAGAGTGGGCTCTGGTGGTTCCTTATGAATTGGCACCACTGGCTCACTCTTGGTGCCGCCGCTTTACCTGCCATCCTCGCTTTATTATGCACTTGTTTAGTTTGCATAATACCATCACTGTGCCGTGTGACCACCCAAGTCATTAAGAACTATGTTGCCACCCCCCTTGACGACCCTGAGCCCCTCTTTGTATAGTGTTAATCATTTTCAGCATTTATTATAGTGTATCTCTTTATGTGATTAAAACAACAATATAAACAATTAACAATATAATGTAACAATATATCTAAATCTATATAATCACATAATCATATATGCACACACATAATGAAGAACACAGCCAACCAAATTGACCATATATTGTTTCTGACTTTCCAAAATAAACTGTTCATGTCAGAGAGCTGCACCTTAGCACATCTCTGATCTGACCCTTGTACAAGAAAAAAACAACATCTGTCGGTCTCTTTATTTAAAACCACAGACTGACAAACTTCAGATTAAAGCGACCCTTTCATTTCTGTAACTGTAGACATCAGTTTATTGCAGAGAGGAAGCTAGGTTGAATTAACCAGGAGCAGATGGAACATGTCATGACAGGGCTCCTATCCCGAGTGTGTGTGTGGATGGGTGTTTTAACCTGCTGCTCGTTAGCCCAACCAATGAGCAACTGGTTTACAGCCACCCTGACCCAATCACCTAGATCCAGGAGTGGGTGCTCAAACGAGAAATATGTACTGAACGTGCCCGGTAGGATTGGATGCTGCTGCTTCTGCACATTGGCATCTAAGACAAATTAGTCTGTTCTACAGGAGACGTTATTTTCTGGAGAATAAATGACCCACTTTATGAGTCTTTAAAGCCATACCAAGGATATATAGCCTGAAAGCTATCCAAGAAAAATAACAAAATAAAGTAGGCTTTTTAGGATGGACGACATACCCGTTTGAACCAACCAAAGCACAAATAAATTCAAATAATAAATAAAATTAGTAAAAAGCAACTTAGAGAGAGAGGGGTTTTTGGACTAAGAGAAAAAAAAAAAGTCCTTACCCAGGTTAAATAGAAGGCGGATGTACAGAATACGGGGTTGCACTGTTGGCTGTCCAGTGAAAATTCCATTGCTAGGATTGTTTCCAAAACAAGTAGTGGGAACAGTGCCTGTAGGGAGAAAAGGGATATCTCTCACTTTTTGTTTCAGTTATTGAATACACGGGGAAATGGGCCTCAAAGAGAAAAGCAGTTACAGTAGGGAGCATTACCAAGTGCTAAATAAATAATGGAAGCGAAAGGGGTGTCAACCGCTGTCGAGATATTAAACAAACAACACCCCTTATTATCAAAAGAGATCCAAGAATGCTCCAAAACAAAGAATAAAAGAACCAAAAATAACCGTACCCCATGGTCAGTGGAAGGAACATTTGACATTGATGTGTGTGCGGAAATGCCCATCCTGATGAACCTTAAGCCCAAAGGAAAAAAAGAAAAGAGGGACAGGGGAAAAAAAGAGAGGGAATTGCATCTGTTAACATTATTCAGAAAACAGGGAGACAAACTTAGATGAGCTACTAAAAAACATGTTAGGGACATGATAGACAAAAAACCCCAAATCACAGCCCCACCTCCTCCCTACTCATAAAAACAAACAAGAAGTAAAAGGAGCATCCAAGCAAATAAGAGTTAAGGGAACGATGTGAGAGCCAAGGGGGTGAGCAGGAGGAAAATACAATATATCTGAGAAATTGAAAGAGATACAAGAGAAGATAAAAATGGGCAAAAGGGGGGGGGGGGCAACAGGATACCACAGACATGTCAAAGAACCAATTTAGGAGGGAGAAGGTGATGAAAGTGATATGCAAGACCCAGAAAGTGCAGAAGAAGGAAACAGCTGCAGATGATATTGAGGAGAATAAAAGTAAGAACGCAAACAAAAGCCAAGAAAACAATTGAAAACTCAATTTAGAGAGGCTGAGATGGAGTTAAACGAAACATTTGCACAGTTGAATGACCTCAAGGGGCGGATTGAAGCCACAGCAAAGAAAGAATGGCAAGATAAAAAGAGAAGGGAAGAGGACGTGAGAGAACTGACACGATCTCTGCCAACACTGATTATGAGAACAGAGGAAACAGAATCAGAAAAAGGAGTGGTTCATGCAACATTGGTCCTTACAAGTCAGCCCTCAGCCCAGCAGTTCAGGTTTGCCTGCCTCAGGACACCAGCTCTCCCTCCTGACGAAAGGACACAATTTCAACTATATCCCATGGGGAACCATGGATCTGGAAGGATTGGCCCAATGCCTACCCAGCATTCTAGCGGGAGCCAGCCATTGGATAGCATCGTTTCTATTAATCAATTCAAGAGGTAAATTTGTCACATACAGTACATACACATACGTATATACATATATGCAGTGAAATGTCTTTTCCACGCACCCAGAGATTATGCACAATAGTTTCTAAACCGAACATAATAGCTAACCTAATTTCTATCAAGTTAGCAAACTAAAACTAACTGATTCCTAAAACGTAATGCAGTGAGTTACTAAAGTAATAAAAATAAAAATAAAATTAAAAATAAAATAATACTCAAAAAGGTAAAACAGAGTGGGGGTACAAAATCGTTTAAGGATGAGACAGTGGGTGTTGTACTAGCCATTGGAGATTTGAAAGTGTTGCTGGGAAAAACTCTAGGAAAGATGGAAATGGAAACAGGAAACATGTTTTGTTGTGGTCCCAGTCAGTCACTTTGGGGTGGCTGGGGGAAAAAAAAGGGGAGTGGCCAGACTACATGAGGGAACAAGGATGATGGGAAACCAATGAGGCTTAAATCCTCTCCCCAGACCAGAACAAAATGTAGATAGAAAATAGAAGCCTCGTTAGAATCAGAACAAAATGACAAGAGCAGATGGAAGACTGCACCTTAAAGATATGGTTAACAGCGATTCTGAAACACACAGGATTCATCATAATATGGGACATCTCCACCTCAGTAAAGTGGATATCAGGACTTACAAAATAGACCGTGACAGTAAAAAAGGCTATTCTGCAATAGCTGATGGAAAAGAAGGACCATGTCAGTTAATCCAAGCGACGCAATTAATATTACACAGACGCTTTTATCCAAAGCGACTTACAATTGTTCAAACACCGACGGACTCAGCCAGATAATGTTGGAATTTGAACCAATCAATGAGTTCCAACAGGAAAAGCTATTTCAACAGCAACTGGACTATCACCCCTTGAAGCTAGACAATGCCCAGATATCCAAAGATATGGAAAACTGTCTTATAGCAGCCATAATCAGACTAATGTTAAGCCAGAAACAGAACAGTATTTGCAAAATGAAAGGAGTACTCTATCATGACAACAGCACTGGGTACAGTGACGTTTACATTACAGTACAGGATAACACAGGAATATGATTTCCAGACAAGAATCCAAAAGAAGAATGTGTTTCCCCAGAGAAGGGATATCAAGTCTACTCACAAGACTTTAATATCTGTTGTTACCAACGAAAATGTATATTTTACCGGCTAGATCAATCATGCCCAAACTACCTGATTTTGGATTACGGATCTCGGATTATTCACACTGTGATACCCCTACTCTTTCCTGACTTTGACCCTCGCCGTAACTGTCTTTTCAGATTTTGGAACGTGGACTCTGGCTTGGCTAGAGCATGGCTAGCGTTCGGCTAACTAGAGCATGGCTAGCGTTCGGCTAACTGTTAGCCTAGCAATTTGCCTACAATGCTGGCATCGATGCCTCCCTCCACGGATTGTGGGAACTGTTTACGCCTGGTCGACAGACTCAGCGCTCTAGAGAGGTCGGTCTTCAAAGACATCCACAGTCTGCATGAGGGCGTGAAGAAGAAAGATGAACTGTTTGTGTGTCTGACTTCCATCGCTAGCGCTCAGGCTAACCACATCTCCTGCTCCATGTCCTCCGCTGTGATCGGACCGGACTTAGACTCCACTCTCCCATGGCCCGGATCCATTCTCACTGCGGGTGGGTCAGATCCATCTGACGCTCCGCCGGCTGTGACACAGGAGCCATGGCCCAAGTCCCGGACCTGTTCCACCCCAGAGCCTCGGACCCTGGCGGCGAGCCATGGCCGGCGTGGCATGCGCTCCTTGCGCCGCTCTATGCCGGAGACTCTCGGGCTGGAGAACAGATTCCAAGCACTGGAGCCCACAGTCGATGCCAGAGATATGCGGGAATTCCCTCCTTTGGGGGGGACTCACAGTCCACCAAGACGGTCTCTACCGCCGCTGGCCTCATTCACACTGCCGCCAGACTATCCATCGCCTGCCCGGGCCTCCGCTCCCAAGCCAGTTGGTGGCTGCTACGCCGCCACGGGCCCCGCTATTCTCAACACCGTAGAGCACCGCCTCGGCTCCCGCAGCCTGCCTGCGCCGCCTCGGGGAGGACGGTGCCCTCCTGGCTCGGCTGCTGCTGTCCCTCGGAACTCCTTTGCTGCCAGACCTCCATCCATGCTCATTGTCGGCTCCTCCATGGTTCGACACATCACCCTGCCTGCGGCTAAAACCATCTGCTACCCGGGTGCTCTCGTCCGGGATATAGCCTCCAGAATCCCACATCTGCTGGATTAAAACCCGTCTGCCTCCACTGTTCTTATCCACGTCTGAACCAACGATCTCAGGAACAAACAATCTGAGACACTTAAGGAAGACTTCACAAAGCTTAGTGACAGTCTTCTACAGTCAGACCGCTGGTTCATCGTCTCCGGCCCACTGCCGTGTCCCAGCTTTGAGATGTAAAATTCACGTGTGCCCTTCAGCTACACACATGGCTCAAGGGATACTGCTGCTCCCTCAGCGTACCGTTTGTGGACAACTTCGGCACCTTCTTGAACCGTCCAAACATCTTCAGACATGATGGAGTTCATCCAAACTTTCACAGATCACGCCTCCTCACCTTAAACATGGAACTTGTGCTGAGATCTTCTGTTCACTGCTGATGTTTGGTGAATCCGATCCACTTTGACATTAATGACTGTCACTCTGCTATTCAAATTCCTGTACTTATAAACAATAGACCGAAATCCCGTAACTTCCCTGTAACATACAGGAATTAAAAAAATGTACTACCGGTTCCGACTCAAACTCTCTGTACCCGGCAAAGCCATGCACCCAGAACAATAAAAATGTCTCTATTAAACGTAAGGTCACTAACTAACAAGTCATTTTTAGTTTATGAGCTTATAAGTACTCATAACCTGGATTTCGCTCTATAAAGTGAGACCTGGCTGGATAGAAATGGCTCAGTCGCACTCATTGAGACAGCACCTCCTAATTTCAAGTTCATCCAAACAACTAGAGCTGACCAGAGAGGCGGTGGAATAGCTGCTGTCTTCTCTGATATCTATACCTGCAAGGAAATCCTCCTCGTAGAATTCACGTCTTTTGAACAGCTTGCTATATCCAAAACTGCAGTGCCCCGATTTTAATCATCGCTGTCTATCGGCCACCAAAATCTAAATTTGGCTTTCTTGATGAATTCTCTGAGCTACTGTCCAAGGTCTCCACTGATTATGATTGTGTAATTATCTCAGGCGATTTTAACATTCATTTTGACAATCAAACAGACCCAGATGTACTTCATTAGCCTATTGGAGGCATTTGACCTCACTCAGCACGTTTCTGGACCCACCCACAATAAGGGGCAAACTCTGGACTTAGTCATATCAAAAGGATTAATAATCACTGTACCCTATGTCATGGATGTTGCTATTTCAGATCACTGTTGCATTTTCTTTGATGTGTCTGCTCTTCCTGTACAACAGAGGGGTACCCGAACAATTAAAAAACGTATCAGTAACAATAATACCATTATCAAATTACCAAAATACCAAATCTTTAAGAGAATTGTAAATGAGTTACCACTGTTCAAGGCATCATAAACTGAGGATCCTGTGAACAACTTCAACTCCATAATACAAAATATCATTGATAAGACTGCACCTGTTAAAACTAAAAACATAGAATAACAAAAAGCCCCCTGGAGAAATGGAGCAGATATTAGACAGCTTAAGAAAGAGTGTTGCCAGGCAGAACGAAAATGGGCAAAGAAAAACCTTCAGGTTCATCATGAAATTTACAAGGATAGACTCAATCGATTCAATATAGAAATTAAACAGGCCAGACAGTCTTTCTTCTCTAAAATCATTAATGAAAACCTCAACAATAGTAAAGTGCTCTTCTTCACTGTTGATCGACTTATTTATCCACCATCTACAACCCCGTCAGAGATGCTCTCCACTGAAAAATGTGAGGAGTTTGCTACATTCTTAAGTAACAAAATTATAGCTATCAGACAGTATATTAGTGCCTCAACATCCAGAACCTACCCTTCAGTTCCCCAGTAATATGACTGCTGCCATGTCTCATTTCGTCCCTTTAGACATAAAAAGACTGGACGTTATTGTTGGTCAGCTCAGGTCCTCCACCTGCTGCCTGGACCCCCTCCCTGCCACATTTTTTAAAACAGTTTTTAACTGCCTAGCACATGAGGTATTGGAAAATTTAAACGGCTCTCTTCAATCAGGTATATTCCCTGCAGCATTTAAAACAGCTGTCATTGAACCACTCCTGAAGAAAAGCAATCTCGATGCAACAGTTATTGCCAACTACAGGCCCATTTCCAACTTGCCGTTCCTCAGCAAAATACTTGAAAAAACAGTTTACCTACAGCTTAACACCTATCTAACCTCAAACAACCTTTTAGACACCTATCAATCTGGCTTTCGACCTCACCATACCACAGAAACAGCACTTATCGAAGTTCTGAACGATATACACATAAACACTGATGCAAAAAATCTATCTGTTCTTCTGCTCCTGGATCTCAGTGCTGCCTTCAACACTGTTGACCATCAGATTTTATTAGCGAGATTACAAAAATGTGTTGGCCAATCTGGCCGGTTCTAAATTGGTTTAAAACCTACCTAAAGTACAGGCAGTTCTTTGTGTCCATCGGAGATTTTGTGTCAAACAAAGTGGATATTATATGTGGAGTGCTCCAAGGTTGGATTCTGGGACCATTATTGTTTAACCTCTATATGCTTCCACTGGCACATATTGTAAAGAAACACAAAATAAATTACCATAATTATGCAGATGATTCACAATTGTACACATCCCTATCTCCTGATGACCTACTCCCCATACACTCCCTCACTCAGTGTATTAATGATATAAATTCATGCATGTCAAAGAACTTTTTACAAGTGAACAAAGACAAAATAGAAATACTCATCTTTGGTGCAAAGGCTCAAAGACAGAAAATTGCAGCTCATCTTAGTTCTCTGTCCCTGGAGAGCAAGAATGAAGCCAAAAATCTGAGTGTAATCATAGACGATGATCTAAATTTTAAGAGCCATATAAATCAAATCACAAAATCAGCCTTCTACCATCTAAAAAACATTTCAAAATTAAGAGGCTTCCTGTCAAAAGCAAACTCCAAAAAATTAATCCATGCATTCATATCGAATAGATTGAACTACTGTAATGGCCTATTCACCGGCCTCCTGAAATCAGCTGTGCAGCGGCTACAGTTAATCCAAAATGTGGCTGCACGCGGTCTCACTGGGACAAAAAAGTTTGAACATATCACACCTGTTCTTAGAACCCGCACCCTGTCCAAGCAGATGATGATACAAGGAGCTGTCTCAGTCGACAACTCCCCTGACTTGTTTCCTATACCTGACAGGGTGCCAATGCCAGACTCTGACAATGACAGCGACAACGACATGAACAAAAATAAATCGCCAATGACACCGGAACTTCTTGAGCACATGTAAAATGACTGACTCTCTATTAGGCTACGTATCAAACTATGTCCTAGAGATAGACTACGCAGAGTTCCAACTGAGCAACTGTAGCAATTGGCAATTGCCCCTGCAGAAAACATGTAAAGGATGGGACTACAGAAATCATATCCCTGTATGTGCAATCTATTGATCACAATTCTGACCGAAGTAGTTATGACCTGGGCCCCAATACAACTAATTCGACGGATGGACTGATTTCCAACTCGTGGTTACAAAACTCACCTGGTGACCCAGTGACCTCACAATTCCAATGGACCCCTCTTGCCCCACAACAGATATTCCTGACGGAAGGCAACTCCTTAAGATTCAGGAATAGTGTCTCATTAGACCAGGTTGTCATGACTACTAACAACCTGACTGGAACAAGAATTTCAAGTCACCAGTAAAGTCGAGGTGGTGACCATTTGTGATGGAGCAGTAAACCCAATCTGGAGTGATACTCCTAAGCATCAAAGACAGTGGTTCTTAACCTTGGAGGTACTGAACCCTGCAAGCTTCATCAGTGCATTCACCGAACCCTTCGTAATTGGAAAAATAAAATATGATTTCTTCAAAACATAGGTATATATTGTATTAGTGCACAAAATGAACCATGCATCAGTTACACACAAAATCAGTGTGTTCAAAGAACAAAACCAACAAAACATGAATTTCACACAAAAACATAACTCAATGAATATTTCCTGCAAATAAATGTGACTTTTGCTGTTGCCTTTCAGATACAAGTTCAGAAATGCGCAGCTTCACCTTGGCAAGTGCCACTCTCATATAATTTTCACAACAAAGTCTGTTCCTTTTCTTAGTTTTCATGTCTACCATCCTGGAAAATGATTGCTCGCAAATATACGTTGTAACAAACGGTGTGAGCATCTCAAGGGCTTTCTTAGCAATAAGAGGGTATGGTACAATTTTGGTGACACCAAAACATTGAGAGTGTTTTGTTCTGAAGAGTTGCTCTTGAAGCTGGCTCTGCTGAAGTTCAATGATTTAGTCGAGGTATTCATCGTTGACATCTGCTGTCGCAACACTAAACGTGAACGGCTGTCTCACCCATGCTGGATATGACTCTCTGGTGGGGAAGTATCCGTCGAGAGACTTTGCGAGCTCATCTAAGTGCATGGCAATTGCTTGCTTCAGCTCCCCAGGTACAGAAATGTCTCCAATTCCAGACACGTCTTCCTTTCCCCAGGATAACCACCGAACATTAGAATGGTACAGCAGTACCTCGAATTCAGAGCCCATTTCCTTACACAGCTCTTTGAAGATGCGATGCTTCATAGCACTATTTAGCACGTTGTTTACACATTCAACTACAATTTTTAATACTTCTGCCAGTTTTGGAGGCAAGGTGTTTGTTGCCAACGCATGCCTGTGCAGAACACAGTGCGTAACAATGATGTGTGGTGCATCGGATTTCACCAGCGCTCCAAAACCAGAGTGTCGTCCTAGCATGGCTGGAGCTCCGTCCGAACAAACTGCAGAAACCATATTCCACGAAAGAACGTTCTCTCTGAAGAAGTCATCCACGAGTTTCTTCACATCAACTGCCTTGGTTGTTGTTGTAAGAGGCTTACAAAATAAAAATCTTCCTTTATCACGTCGTCTTACATATAGCGCACAAATACAACAATCTGGCTTAGATTGGAAATGTCGGCGGTCTCGTTGAGTTGGAGGCTGAATTTTGCTGGGCTTGAAATCAGATCTGCAACTACTTGAGCCAAGATGTCATCGCTCATGTTGTCTATTCTGCTGCTGATAGTGTCATTTGAAGGAGGAATTTGGGACAACTTATCTTCTGCAGCTTTTCCCAGCATGATATTCGCCATCTTCAACGCAGCTGGTTTTACAAGTGTTTCACCAATTGTGTGTGGTTTGCCCTGCTTTGCGATCAGGTACGCAACTTCATACGATGCTGTGAGGATCGGTTTGTCGATGGGTAAAAAGCAGAGAACAGGCAGAGAAGCCTTTTCATCGAATCTGACTCTCTTCACCTTGAATTCAGCGAGCGTTGTGTTCTTGTATTTCCCATCTCCATGCAGCTTTAGGAAGTGTTCCTTTAGTTTTGCCGGTGCTAGACTAGAATTGCTCAACTTGGCATTGCAAATCATGCATTTAGGACGCTGACTCCCATCACGCTCCTTTATACACGTGAATCCATATTGTACGTATTCGTCCAACCACTTTCTTTTTTGCTCGACATAGTTAATATGAAGGGATTGAAAGATTAAACGAAAATCACAAATGACGTACAATCACAACAGCCACAAGTCGACTAATGAGTGCACCAAGTTCCCTGCAGCACAGATATCAAAGCCAAGCAATGTGGCGTGATCAACTGCAGCCAATGATGGCCAAGTGGAGCGTGACGTCATGAATAATACAAGTGGGCTGAATTTATTTTGTGTTACACAAAATTTATTTTAACACAATGTATTTTGTGTAACACATTTTTACTAAGCAACAAAAAATTTGTAATCTAGCACGGCGAAGAAAAATTGTGTGTTGCCAAATTGTTGGCAGACAATTTTTTGACAGCCGACAAAAATGGCCTGACATTGCTAGTGTGAACCGGGCTATACAGTGTGTGTCTTGACCCCTGCCGAACCCCTGAGAGTGACTCAATGAACCCCTGGGGTTCGATCGAACCCAGTTTAAGAAGAGAAGAGAAGAGAACAATCTTTAATCGTCACACAGCACACCACACTACAACACATGCACGCACACACACACATGCACATGCTTTGGATGGTGGCCTGTGAAATGAGGCCTCTGCGTTTAACCCATCCTGGCTTGTCCTTCCTCGGGGGGCACAGCCAGGAGCAGTGGGCAGCATTCGTGGACGTGCCCGGGGACCGGGTGATGAGTGTCCATCGCTGGTCAGACGATGATGGGTGCATGTTTTTGGTGGGGGTCCTTACTGACGTGAGGTGGAGGAAACCCCATGTGAGCATGGGGAGAACATGCAAACTCCACACAGAAAGGCTCCTATTTGGGAAATAACCCGCCGGAGCACGGTGCCAACAGCGCCCCAGGCGGGAATTACACCCAGGACCTTCTTGCTGTGAGGCAGCAAGAAGGCCACCGTGCCACACAAGAACCACTGATCTAAGAGATCTTCCTCAATCGTCTGCTGAAGAGCTTATAAGAGATTTTACTTCCTCCTGTGCATCTCACCTCAAAAAGGTGAGGAATCAAAGGATCTGTGCGTTGGAGGGAAAATGTAATTCTCTTGAGAAGCTGCTAAAGAATAAGTACCAGAGTCACTTTAAAATGGCTCATTAAGGGAAATCATTAAGGTGGACCTTAATGATTTGTTGAGGAGAGGAGCGAAGTTCATCATGCATAGAGGCAGAATTACAACTTTAATGGAAGCAAAGCAAGCACGTCACTAGCTTTGAAACTAAAGCAAATTGAATCTTGAGCATTGATAGACACGATCCGATCGGCCATTAAAGGACTTGTATCTGATCCAAAGGACATAAATGCCACATTTCACACTTTTTTTTACCAGGATTTATAAGTCAGCTCTTAATTTTGAACCAGAGAAATCCTACAGCTTCTTGAATAATCTGGATTTGCCCACTCGAGATGGACAGGAAGCAACCAACTTGGGTTGTCCAAACAGTATCATTAATGGGGACTGTAGCTCAGGCGGTAGGGCTGGTGGTCTAGTGATCCAAAGGTTGCTGGTTCGATCCCAGGCTCCTCCTGCTAGCATGCTGTAGTGTCCTTGAGCAAGACACTAACCCCTAATTGCTCCTGATGGCTGCATCCGTCGGTGTTCGAACAATTGTAAGTCGCTTTGGATAAAAGCAGCTGCTAAATGAAATGTAAATGTAAATGTAATTAATGGAACTGGAGGCTGCATTGAAACTAACTAAAAAAGGTAAATCGCTTGGCCCAAACGGCATTCCACCAGAATTCTTGTTACATTTCTGGGATCTCTTGGGACCAGTTTAACTTGACTTAATTCAATCTGCTGTTACCTGTAAAAAGGGTTTTTTTCAGGAACACACCAACAATGCCCTAATCTCGCTGATCCCCAAAAAAGAGAGACTACGCTGATTGGGCGAATTACAGACCTGTGTCTTTAATTGATTCAGACAAAGATTTGTTCTCTAAAGTGCTGGCATTACACCTAGACAGATACATGGACAAATGAATACATAAGAGTCAGACTGGTTTCATGAAAAGGCATATGTGCAGACAACAATCACGTTGAATAATATGTAATACATGAAACTCACAACCAGACACCCTATGTGCTATCCTGTCACTCGATGCCAAGAAGGCTTTTGACAGGCTTCAATGGCAGTATCTGTGGGCAGTTCTAGAGAGATTTGGACTTGGGAAAAACTTTATTGATATGATATGTGTTTTACATGGGAACCCCACAGCCATGGTATCTACGAATGGCCTACGTTTTTGTCCTTTTCCCATTTTCCACAGGTCTTGGCAGGGAATCGGCCTCTCACCGAACCTCACCGCTTTCGCTAGAACCGCTTGATTAAGTCTTCGACAAATACTATATTGACATTTGCTGACGATGTGATTATCTACTTAACCAATATCAAAAATGCAATTGGATCCCTAATGTCTGCTTTTGAGCAGTTTAAGATTGACTGGCTATAAGATCAACTGGACAAAGTTAGCAAAGTCAGCTATTCAGATTCAATCTTCCCTACACAATACAGTAAAGGTTAAGTGTGAGGTTGGGTTGGAACCGCATATACCAGTCCATCCCTGTCAGGGAAGGGGGGATGAATAAGTGGAGTAATTGTAAAAATAAAAAAATTTCATTGTGAACTTGTGTGAAAGAAAGAGCTGTAACTTGTATAACTTGTTGTCGATTACACACATTTTAGAATTTTTTGTATTTTTAAAGCATATAGAGCTTATTGTGCATAATCACCGGGTGTCATGACATTTCACTGCATATGTATGACCGTATGTATATGTATGTGACAAATAACCTCTTGAATCTTCAATCTTGTTGAAGTTTTAATTTTTAGATTGTAGAAAATAGTGCTTGATACTATAGTTGAGCAGTAAAAATGAAGAATACACCAGTACATATGCTGGGAAAGACATCAGAGAAATGGGCTAAACGCACAGCAAAGCTAGCCACTTAATGGCCAAAGGAATGAACGTACGCTGTAACTCCCGTACAATTAAGGGCTATACCCAATAGTGAAAGGAAAGGTAGATATCGTGAGAGAAGTGCAGATAGAAAATGAAGAAGAAAAACAGAACAGTGGAGAACAGGACAGTCAAGAGAAAAAGCTAACATTGGACTGTTACAAAGGGTAAAAGGATAAAATGGCCAGAAACCTATATCCAGACTTGGAGTATGAGGGAGAACTGTCATGGACTGAAGGGAGACAAGATCCAGGTGAGGAAACTTCAGGACAACCTAGGAACTCATCATTAGTTCAGCAGTTGCAGGAATAGATAAGTGACCAGCATTAGTAGAGTATTAAGAAAAGGAGATCTAGCAGAAGCTATGCAGAAGTTCTTTGGGATGGCACTGCTATTAATGGATACAGACAACAACTGTGGGGAGCACTGAGGGAGGTGTATCTGACCCGAGTAAATGCAAAAGCATTGAAGGGACAGCCGCTGGGAGAGGCAGAGAACCACACCTCTTATATCCTGATGGCCTGTAATTTACTGCCTATACGAATGAGGAAAGAACAAACAAAGTCAGTAAAGTTCGTCCAGTACTTACATTGTTTTATTACAACTGGTACAACAATGGTGCACTCTGGTCTGATACCAAGGCTATGAGACAGGGTTCTGTCTCCTCTTATAGCCCCCCCCCCCCCAATGGAAATCTACTGGAAGGGCAGCACACAGAGTCAAGTGGAAAAGTACTGGAAGGACAGCACATAGAATGAGTGAAAATGTATAGAGTTGTACAATATGGAAACCGAAAGTTACTGAGATATGGACTACAAAAGAGAGAGAGAGAGGTGTTGGACAGAGAGGGGTAGATAAAGAAGGAGACAGAGGGAGAGAGAGGGGAAGAAGTTTGACAGAAGATCATAAAATAGACTTCAATCCAAAGTCAGGTCAAGAGATAGCGGATGGAGACAGAAAAAGACTTAGAAACGGAATTCGATCGTATCTGTACTCTTCAGGAACTCAATGCTAGAGACATTGCCAGGGCCAGCCAGAAATAAGCTGGACAATGTGGTGGTACTGACTTAATCTAAAAGCCATAAGGAATATTGTGACCATGTTATTCAGGCTGTGGACAATCACTGTCAGAGTGAGCAGAGACAGGCAGAACAAGGCAAGGAGATACAGCGAAAACTGACACAGGCAAATGGAGGAGCTAACAAGGAAAGACAAGGACAAAAAGAAAGTACAAGGCATGGCAGCTGCAGTGAAGATGAACCCACTGACCTCGCTCGCTCAGCCAGGTTCACAACCAGTAGAGCAACTGCAGGGCCCAGAGTCACCCACTAATTCCATAGTCAATGTATATGCTCAGAACCCCAGGCAACATCCAAATCTATAGAACAATCAAAAGATGGATCAAAGGAGACCTGCTACGCTGCTAATCCCCATGACAGCTCAAGTAGATCTACAAACAAACAGTCGTGTGACCAAAATTCCAATATTAGTATCAGAAAGTGTCGTGTGGGCCCTGTGTAATTTTATTGGTTCACTGTTAATATTAGTATGCTAATTTATGCATGTTGACCTGTAATATGGGGGTGTGCTTCATGGACTATTTGGGACAGTGGGATCAATGTTTTTGCTGGTGGGTAGTTTTCCGTATGGTTAGGCGCTAATCAGCAAGACCCAGCTGATGGCAACGAGACACAGCTGTTGCCAATGGGCAGGGACAGCGGACGACAACCGATTGGTTACTCTGTAAACGGACGGTAAATAAGAGAGGCCGATTGGAACTCAAGTGAGAGTTCCCCGCGAACCGCCAGGGGAGGAAGAGTTCACCGCGAGCCGCTGGGATCGGCTACTCGGTGTTGACACGGACGCGACGTCGGACTGTTCCGGCCCGGTTCTCTGCAGCGCGTTGACGGAGAAGACGAGTCGACGAAAGACATATGTTCTGTGAGCAAACAGGAAATGCTGAGGGAAGAAATGGAGCAGGTAATCGCCAGGAGCAGCCAAATAAGTGGAAAAAAACCTTTCTTGAAGGAAAATTTGATTTTTCTAGATTTGTGTTCCTTCGTGGTTTTTTTTTTACCTCAACGTAATTTCAAAACAGAGTTTGATTTAGTAGAGAAATGTTAAACCGTGGAGTTAAATATTCCCATTAGATGACATGGGGAAACACAGTTCACTTACCGGGACGCTGAACAGCACTGAATAACGCAGATCGATGGTGTCCTTTAAAGCGGGCATCCAGGTGAAGATCATTCCTCCATATTCCATGTGATGTGAAGTCACAATGTGAAACTGTTTTGATAGAATTCAACCTTTAGATCATACTACTATTACACACGGAGCCATTATTTTGAAACAGTGTCGAAGAAAAACCAACAAAAATCACTCACCTACGTCACTTCCGTAAACAGACGGTTAAAGCGCAGCACAGGGGTGTTTCGGTCTCACTTGTCTGTGAAAACCTTCTCCGTATTGTTATGGATGCTGCGAAGCGGGTGGCGGAAGCTCTGAATCATATTTCAGACCTTAATCTGACTGTCATCTGGCACCAGGTACAGACAGCCAAGAAGGAGAAGAAAGACCTGCATGTGATTTTCTTAGATCTTGCCAATGCCTTCGGTTCAGTGCCTCATGAGATTTTGTGGACGACGTTCAACTTCTTCCAAGTCCAGAGGGTATCACAAGGCTGGTCAAAGCCTACTTCCAAGACCTCCAGTTCTGTGTTACAGCACAGGCCATTACAACTGCCTGGCAGCACCTCGAGATAGGCATAATGGCGGGCTGCACCATCTCTCCACTGGCGTTTACCATGGCAATGGAGCTTATTATTCGAGCATCCCGATGGGTGGTTGGAGGGGAACGGTTGAAGAGCGTCTTCCTCCAATCAGGGCGTACATTAAGGATTACATCTGCGCCTCCCTCCCCCGCACCTTGGACCCGTTGCAGTTCGCGTACCGGCAGAACAGATCCACGGATGATGCGGTCTCCCAGGTACTGCACACCACGCTCACGCACCTGGATGGCCAGAAGGGGGCCTATGTGAGATTGCTGTTCATCGATTATAGTTCAGCTTTCAACACCATAGTTCCCACCAGACTGGCTGTCAAGCTGATGGAGCTAGGATTGAATGGTCCGCTGTGCACCTGGATCCTGGACTTCCTCACAGGCCGCCTCCAGGTGGTCAAGGTGGGGAAGCACATGTCCAGCTCCCTCACCCTGAATACAGGATCCCCCCAGGGCTGCGTCCTCAGCCCCCTACTGTACTCCCTGTACACACACGACTGTGTGGCCAGGTCCAGCTCCAACATCATCATCAAGTTTGCTGACGACACCGTGGTCGTGGGCCTGATCACCGACTGCGATGAGAAGGCCTACCGCGAGGAGGTGGCTGACCTGTCACTCTGGTGCCAGGACAACAGCCTCCACCTGAACGTCAGCAAAACCAAGGAGCTGATTGTGGACTCTAGGCGTGGATCACAATCGAGGACGCACGCGCCCTTGTGGATTAATGGGACTTCTGTTGATAGGGTGAGCAGCTTCAGATATCTGGGAGTCCACATCACAGAGGACTTAACATGGACTGTTCACACAGACACTCTGGTGAGAAAGGCGAGGCAGCGTCTCTACCACCTCAGGCAGCTGAGGAAATTCCGAGTCTCAGTGAGGATCCTCAAGTCCTTCTACTCTGGAGCAGTGGAGAGCATCCTGACAGGCAACATCACTGCCTGGTTTGGGAACTGTACTGCCCAGGACAGGCGGGCCCTGCAGAGGGTGGTGCGTTCAGCTGAACGTACCACTGGAACTACCCTCCCCCCCTTGCAGGAGTTATACACCAGGAGGTGTAGCAGCAGAGCCCGTAGGATCATGAAGGATCCTCACCACCCCAACAACGGACTGTTTCAGCTGCTGCGGTCAGGCAAGCGCCTCCGCAGTCACACAGCGAGAACAGAGGGACTGAGACGGAGTTTTTTCCCACACGCCATTAGAACTGTCAACGCTGACCTCACCAGGGGTCCTAACTGAGCCATACACATAGGCTCCACTACCTACTGTACTGTATGTAGCATACTGTACCGCATACTGTGTCACTGTTCAGGGTTGTTCGTGATGCCGTATTGCTGCGCCGTACTGTTGTATACTGTGCTGTATCATCCCAAACACTACCTCACTCTATTCACATTCACATGCCACTTTAATTCACATGCCACTTTAAATGCACATATCTGTATATACATAGGCATATTCCTTCTATCTATTCCATCTTATTTCAATTCATTTTTATTGTATTTTATTCTATATATTTTTATCTTATTCTATACGTATTCCACTTACTGTATTACGTTTTAGGAGTCAGTTAGTCGGTCTTTTTTTCCTAGGACATATTGTGTGCTATCACCGGGTGCGTTGCATTACATTTCACTGCATATATGTATGGAAGTATGTATATGTATGTGACAAATAAAAAAAAATCTCTCTCTTAAAAACATGGACGACATAACAACAATAACAACAACACTGCTCTCCCCGGACGGCTGAAGCTGTGGTGCTTTCAGTTTGGGCTGCTGCCCCGTCTCATGTGGCCAATTTCCATCTATGAGGTCACTCTATCCCATGCCAATCGGCTAGACCGGCTAGTAATTGCACAAGTGAGGAAGTGGCTTGGACTGCCGAGATGCCTTACCAGCAGTGGCCTGTATGGCAGCGGAACCCTCTACCTGCCAATCTCAAGCCTGGTGGAGGAGTACAAATGTGCCAAATCAAGGCTGGAGATGACTCTCATGGAATCCCGGGATCCATTTGTCAGAGTTTCTGCTCCAACCCTAACAACGGGGAGGAAATGGAAGCCATCGGCAGCAGTTGCAGTGGCAAGGACGGCACTCGGGCACCCGGATGTAGTGGGGCATGTCCAACATGGCAGAGGGGGCCTTGGCTTGGCAACAACACACAAACACCCACATGGCAAAAGGCTACTCCAATCGAACGGCGGCACATGGTTGTGGAGGAGGTGCGCCACCAGGAGGAAGCAGCCAGGTATGCCAAGGCAGTCTCTCAAGCCCAGCAAGGCTGCTGGATGAAGTGGGATGGCATGGAGAGGAGGAAAATTACATGGAGCGAGATGTGGGGCATGGAGTCGAATAGGCTAAGTTTCATCGTCAGAGCCACTTATGATGTCCTGCCCTCCCCAACCAACCTACAACTCTGGTATGGAGAGGACCCAGCCTGTCTCCATTGTGCAGCCCCAGCAACCCTCAAACACATCTTGGTGGGTTGCAAGACCAGCTTAACGCAAGGAAGATACACCTGGCGCCACAACCAAGTGCTGAAATGCTTGGCTGCCGTAATCGAGAACAAGAGGGTAACCACCAATGCCATGCCTCTAAATGCCCAGACTACCTTCCCACGGAGAACAACCTTCATGTGGGAAGGGGAGAAACGGGCGACCAAGCCATCACTCCCAGACTCTGGCCCACTGAACGCAGCCCGGGATTGGGAAATGCGGGTAGACCTCACCCAGAGGCTCACTTTCCCACCCGAAATTGCAGTTACCAACCTGCGCCCAGATCTTGTCCTCTGGTCCAAGTTCTGTCGGCGAGTCTTTATCGTTGAGCTGACTGTACCATGGGAGGAGGCCATCGATGAGGCATTCGAACGGAAGAGGCTGCGGTATGCCAACTTAGCAGCAGAGGGGCGGGGCTGGAACGTGAAGGTGCGGCCAGTGGAGTTGGGCTGCAGAGGTTTTGTAGCCAAGTCCACCACAAGGCTCTTGAAGGAGGTAGGGATCAGAGGGCAGGCCCAAAGAAAGGCAATCAAAGAACTTGCCACTGCAGCCAAGCGGAGCAGTCACTGGCTGTGGCTGAAATGGAGGGACGCAACATGGGCTGCCAAATAATCATGTTGGTGCTATCGTGCAACACACACTCAGGTCTGATCAACCTGTAGTGGGCCAACCTCGGCAGAGGGTGTCTTATGATAAATGGCCGAAACACCCAATGAAGCCGGGGCACACAACTGAAGATGTGTCGTATTGGTGGCCCGTGATCTGTGCAAAACTCACCCCCCCCCGAGATGACATTTTCAACCATCTCAATTGTTGTACTGAAAATGTAGGGATTTTAACAACTAGTCCTATGAAGAATCCTGACCAGTGCGATAGATCCAAGTCAGGGTTAGCAGCGCGTACTGGTCTTATTTGATGATAGTCAGTTCTCCGAGAGTGGCGCGGAGAACAACAGCGATGCTGAATCTGATATTACTCCTGACTTGGAGAACATTTCAAACAGCGGATTTCAAACTTTCATATGTGATGATGAAACAGAATATTTTCAAGAACCACCGGGGAAGACCGACGATACGTCCATTGTTTTTACAACAGAAGAAGTTGATGACCTGATGAAGTCCATTGATGTTGGAGACGGATTTTCAGATTTCAGATTTTCTGAGACTCATAATATTGATAGACTCTACATTTTGATGTGTTGTCTGTACTTTTAAAATCCAAAATAATGCCACTTTTATAAAACATGTATATTCTTACTGTTAAATTAAAGCTTTTTTTAAAAACAAATTGAGTTGTGTGTTGTTGAGCTGTTCGTGATTGACCCATTCAGCAGTATGTTAAGTAGCCATGAGGCTTTGTTTGTCCGCCAACCCCATTTGCATTCTGGGAGCTGGCTGAATGAACCTGGTGTGGGTAAAACTTTGGAGGTAATTATCTCAGAAACACAGTTTGCCACACCCTTGTCATTAACAAGTCACAGCTTTAAAATTATTTGCTTGATTTTACTTTACTATTACTTGATATGCACAAGTGACACCTTGTTTGGAAGCTCTGATTCTCCACTTTAAATGGTGCAAAAAAAAACAACTCGAAAGCCGCCAAATGACCCTAAAGTACGCGGTGGGTCACGTATGGCTTATAGCTGGTAGCAATGAGCATGCAGGATATATTCTAGGCAAACAAGTGGCATATAGATGTACCTGTAAGTAAATGCATAATAAAACAATTGTAGTGAATATGCGAAACAACTATATAACACAACAACTGTGGTTAGTATAAGAAAAATGCATAACACAACAACTGTGGTGAGTGCACGAATACTACAAGGATATAGGTGGTGTAAGTTATGTGTGAGGATCAGAGAATTATGTGAGACATATGGGTGTAGGGTTTGCTATGCTTAAACATTGGAGCAGTCATATTTGGTTCGCAGAAAAAACTGTATACACTTGACACAATAAAAATATGCAAAACCATCTTTTCTGCGGCATAAACAGAATAAGATTTGCAAATAACAACCTTCACACAACAACAATCTTATTATAACAGGTAAGCAAGAAACCATCTGCGGTAGCCTTTTAGAGGTGAAGTTCACAAAGTCCCCCTTCACAGCCTCTGAAAATGCTGCAGTCGTTGATTGAGGGTGGTCACCTTCTGGCGCAGATGTTTATAGGCGATATTGAGTTTGGGCCCTTGGTCTTTGGAGGCGCTGGACCTAAAAAGGTGGAGCCACTTTGGTCCATAGTTTGTAGGCCTATGGGGAATGGGGCCTGCATGAGTTTGAACTTGCCTGGGTGGATCCCTCGGGGCTTCTGGGGCCATTGGTTAACTATGGAAAAACTTTGGTCCTGTGGCCACTGGTTAACTGTGGGAAGACTTTAGTTCTGATGCAACTGGTAAACTGTGGGAAAACTTTGGTTCTGGGGCCACTGGTTTTACAAAGGGACATGCTGGGGGGGGGGGCATTTGCATGGGATACAAGGCATGGCATGGCCCTGTGTCGGGAAAAGTTGTTAGAGGCCTGAAAAGGCCTGAATGAGAGGGTGTCAACGGGCATGGGTTGAGCATATGAGTGGGATGGGATGGTGATCATAGGTGTCCTCCCAGTTGTAGCCGTCTGCCATGATCTATTGAATTATTATTGCGATAATAATTCATCTGCGATTATCTGCGATCATCAATTGAAAAATAGCAGAGTTAGTGGTGTCATGACTATACAATCTGCCACTGTGCGGGTCTTCCATAGACATGTTTAGGAGTTCACACGTTTGGTGGTTAGTGGGAACACTGTATAACGGGTAGGGGTCCAACTGAAGTGTGTGTTTGCATGCTTGGGTGTTAGCGGGGATATTATACGGGTGGTAGGGGTCTATCTGTTTTGTGTGTCGACGAGTCTGGGTGTTAGTGGGGAAGCTGTACAGATGGTAGATGTCTGTATGTGTTCCATACTCGTTTCATTCTATGTGCATGGGGAACTGGTCTGTTATATTTTCCGTTGTTTTCTTAACCATAACACTAATCGGGATACACAACAAGAAATTATCATTACTACTAACAGAATTAAACACATAACAATCCCTATACCTTTGAGAATCTTGGGCCACGATAGGTTCTGTAAAAATTTCCATTCAGCAGCCGCCTCTGTGTTCCAATTGGAATGTTGAATATGTTCTTCCCTCAGATGTTTCAATTTTCTCAATGCTTCAATGAAATTGCCTCCTTCCCTGCATGCATTGGAATGACTGTGCAACATTCGTGTCCACAATGTCACACACCCCCTGATTTTTGTCAAGTAAGGTTTCCCTAACAAATCTGTTTTGCAGGGTCATAAGGGAAACGGCATGCAGTTCTTCTTTCACTCCCTCTAATGTCTGTATCATGTGGTTTATAAAGCGCTGTTGATTATATACTATAACTAATTGACCCATCTGCTGTTGTGAGCTAGATACCTAGCATTTACCGCCTGTCCATACATGGAAATTGAGCCTGCGATTTGTTCCGACACTATCCAAGCCTTGCCTATTACCCAATGGTCATTGGGTATGCCATAAGGCTCTTGGTTAAACACAACATATACCTGAGGATCTAGTAGCCATAAGGTGGTTGCACTTCTTTTGCGCCTTGTACTTGGTTGCTCCGGTGGAGGGACTAGTATTGTTTATTGACCTGTTAACATAACTAGGGCGCAAATTCCCATTCAGTTAGGCTGGAGCTGAGATACAACTGGTCGTTTTCCTCGCACAGCCAGAAAATGTCTCCCAGGGGGAGAGTTCCATTTGAGAAATCTGGCAGTCAGTATTAGCTTATTGCTGTCCTATTTTGTTGTACATGACATGGTCCCTATTCGGGGCTAGCTGCTGACGCATGATCTGTGCCTTTTCTGTAGTGGAGGACAGTTTGGTATAGGCTGGGTGAAGTTGTTAGGGAATCATGTTTCATTTTTACATTGCACTCAACATTTCTTGTTATTAAGGGCTGGGATGTTGCGTACGACTACTTTGCTTAGCTTGTGTCCACTTACTATAGAAAACAGAAAGACCACGTGATATTGGGTTCTTATAACCGGCAGTGTCAAAACATCAGCCCGTCAGCGTTTGTTTAGTTTTGCCGGGCAGACGTTTGGTCACAGCTCCATCCTGTGGTTATTACCCCTCCTGCCATGTGCATGCCACACTTGCCAAAGCACTTATCTAGATTTGGGCAGCCTCCTATTATTCAGCCTGGAATTTATCTGACTTGAGGACGTTTTCTAGCATTGCAGCAGTTCACGTAGGTCTCATGACTTACTTGTTTAGCGGAAAACTCTAGACATTTATAGAACATATTGGACCTCCACTGGGATGTTCATTGTTTACCTAGTCCTACCTGACGTGCCCATTTTTCCACTGTAATCCTGTGTGGTGGGCGTAATCAGCCTGTGACCCTTCTGCAATACTCCCATTACTCCTACCGCTAAAGTCCCCTTGGCTGGCTGTATCTTTGTTCGGTTACCGATAGTTGGAACCAACATAAGTGTCAGTATTATTATGGCTGCCACTATTGTCAGACCTGGCCTCCTAGGTATAATTTCTTTGGCCTAGGATGGTGTGTTATGTCCTCATATTGCTCACCCTCCGTCTCGGGACAGGTTTTTGTCCACTTTGACTTGCTGGGCTAGTGGTTTTACTAGCCCGAGGCGTGTCTTGTATCAGCACTGCGCATGCGTTGCCTGCATGTTCCGCCACATATAGGTGAAATGGTTTCGAGGAGTTTGGGTTGTCAAGCGCTGGGGCAGATTGCATGTCACTTTTCAGTGCCACAAAGGCGGCCTCCGCCTCCTCAGTCCACTGAAAGGGTGCTTAATTGCTTGTTTGTCCTGCTGCCCTTATTAAAGCGCATAATGAGGCTGTATTTAAAGCATAGTCACAAATCCAAGGCTGACTGTATGCCCAGGAAGGAGAGCATGTACCCCATCGTCCTTGGTTTCAGGGTGTTAGCTTCTGATTTTATTTGTGATGGGTCGATTAGTCTCTTGTCGCCCTGCAGTTACATCCCCAACCTTAGCCTTAACCTCAGGCTGATAGAATTGTAGCTTATCTTTGCTTACTTTGTGGCCCGTTATTTCCAGTGCTGTGAGCACTGCGACCAAGTCTTTCTCACACTGTTCTTTGGTGGAACTGCAAATCAGGAGATCGTCTACGTATTGGAGAACTGTCCTGGAAACCTGAATGTCCTGTAAGTCTTGGGCCAATACCCTGTTCAAGATTGTTGGGCTGTCTAAAAACCCTTGTGGCAGCCTCGTGCATATGTATTTGGAGTGCTAATAAGGTGAATCAAAGAGATACATTGAATCAGGATGTATGGGCAAACTGAAAAAGGCTGAGCATAGATTGAGGTAGCAGCATGTGAGGGTCAGTAACATTCGGCATCAACAACGGAGTAAAAGGCCCTTGGATCATGTATTAAATGATAATAATTGAGAATGTGGTTTCTAAATTCGGAAGATTGTTGCAGGGGCTTGAGGTTTCCTCAAAACCCCTGCTGCTTCCAATCCTGTGAATGGGGGACTGATCCCTTCAATGGCATGTGGTTTGAGAGGATACTGTTTAAGGTGGGGTAGTCTAGCTCCTTTTTTTAGTTTTATGCGTAAAGGCTCTGCTGACTTTCACATCCTACATCTGTTTTGTACTTTGACCATACTTCCTGTGGTACTTAGTTTAGCAACGGCTCATGTTCTAGGGACATAAGCTGTCTGGTGGGGATGTGCCCATTCATTAGGATGGTTGGTTGTCGGGAGAGACATGGATGTTCTTATTGCTGGTGAGCTTCCAGTCGTGCACCTGTAATGCTGCTTTGACCATTGGGCCTAGTTTGTGAGACTCGTGTCCCTCGGCAATCACTAGCGTGACGTGGGGGCTAGAGTGCTGGACCTGAAACCACTCCTGTAGGTCTGGTGGCAGTGTTACAGCTGCGTCTTGGGGCCCTATGTATAGGTCCTAGCTGATAATGAAGAACTGTTTGCCATTGATTAACTCTTTCCAACATGCGTCGTAATCTGTGTGGCATTGAGGTCCGTCATACAGGAGTGTGCAGTGTAGGAGCAGCTGTGGTTCGCACACTTTTCCTAGTTTGGCTAAACCCATGGCTCCCATGTGCACCAGTATTGGCGCAGCCGACGCGTCATTCATAGCCAGTACACTAGTGGTTGCTCCCAGCCACTAGTTTCAGTGCAGTTTATCATGGGCATCATGTCTGTTGGGAGATCTTCAGGAAAGTCTATATAGTACAGGCCATCCGCTGTGCACATGATGTTAGATTTGAGAGGGCACAGCTTGCCTCTCCCCAACAGAAGGACAGGAGTATTCGCTGAGAAGTAGAGCAACTATAGTGCATCCTGGGATCCGCATTGGGACCGGCTGTGTAAGGGGTATTACTTGTGTTATTACTTGTGTTTTCTAAGCCTATTGTTCTGACTGATGAACTGGAGAGGGGGAGACTGGAGCTGTTTTTTTCCCCAATGCATGAGTACGTCGCACCTGTGTCTACCATAAAGGTGTGTTCTTTCTCTTGTATTAGAACTGGTATGGTGGGTTCGTCCTGTGGTTGTGATGATGATCAATGACATCACTTCCCCCTCTGGCTTCTCTAGGCACCCCTAGTGCTGCCAATTCGGAAATGGGCCTTGGGAGTCATTTTGTTACCCCATGGTTTTGTAGGGTAGTCCCTTCTTAGGTGGCCGGTTTGCCCACATCCCCAAGATGCTGGTTGGTAGATGTCATGGAGGTTTGGGTTGGATTGGTGGTGTCTGTAGTGTGCTCTGGGGGGAGGTTGCCTTATAAAGTCCATTCTACACATCTATCATCCATACGTCACCATACCATAGCATAGTTTCACTCCTTATATGGAAATCTGCCCACTGTAGCCCTCTACTCCTCCTGGCCCAGGACCTGTGTAACAACATATGTAACTCTGTCCACTAGGCCCTTATTCTCCTTCCAGTCCTGAGCTCATGTCTCCACATATGGAACATGTTAACTCTACACATTGTAACGGGTGTGGTTAGGACCCAATTGCAGCACAAAGAAAGGCAGGGATATTTGGTAATGTCTTTTATTTGTAGAGCAGACGGAAGACAGGCAGGGAGCAGGCAGGATACATCGTCGGGGACAGGCAGGTTCGATAACGAGGAGTGCAGACAGTAGACAGGCGGAGTGGCAGGCAGGATACGTGGTCGGAGCGAGGCAGAGTCGGTAGCAGGGAATCAGTCCGGAGAACCCTGGAGAGTCTGGTGCAAGCATCGAAAACAATCTGGCAATGGGTGACTGGTGAGAGAGGCATATATAGTGGTTAGATTGCAGATCTGCAACAGCTGTGTGCGCAGGTGAATAGAGTTGGGCTAATGGGACAGGTAAGGAGAGAGGGGAAAGTAGAAGAAGGCGGAGATCATGACACACATTCTACAGAGCCACTGTACTCATTCACCCTTTAATATCTATTGGTGGCATATTTTACCAGCACTGGGGGAGAGTGGTATCTTCTTTAGTCAATATTTCCCCACACTTATTTGATTCATAAGGCGTGTAGGCAAGATAATACTTATATATTACCATTGAACGTTATAGTAAATTTCTCCCATACTAATAGTGTCTCTGAAGTGCAGTTCGGCTACCCCAGGTCTCCAACTCGCTTTTGGTCATCTTTGTTATGTGGTTGGAGCTCGTCAATTGTTGTGAGCAAAGAGATTCAGGCCTCAGCCTGGGGAAAAAAGCCCACCCAGAGGTCTATGACTTTTGGAGGAAAGTGGCACTAGCTTTGTCTGCTGTAACGGTAGCTCAGGAGGTAGAGCTTGTCGTCTAGTAATCTAAAGGCTGCTGGTTCGATCCCAGGCTCCTCCTGCTAGCACGCTGTAGTGTCCTTGAGCAAGACACTTAGACCCCTAATTGCTCCTGATGGCTGCGTCCGTCGGTGTTTGAATAATTGTAAGTCGCTTTGGATAAAAGCGTCTGCTAAATGCAATGTAATGTAATTGACAAACTTGTACCCCTGGAACAAATTCCTCTTTTACTCATTGATGATTCACGTATGGAATTGAGTGAGTTTTTTGGCTGGCCGAGCCATAGCCAAAAAACTTATCCTACAGCAGTTGCTGCCACCACTATACTAGAAAATGGTTGGAAAACTTTCAAGATGTGATCACACTAGAACTGCCCAAGGCATGGTTAAACAAAGCCAAGGTCACCACATTGGCTGTAATCCAATGACTGTAACAACAGACTACAACAAAATAACAACTGATGCAACCTGCGGAGAGCGTCGCCGGGGGCCTTCCAAGGCCCCTGCGGGGCTGCTTGCTGTTGTGGGTGTGGGTTGGGGTGCAGAGGACGGCTGTTGACCTTTACTCCCGCTGCGTGGCTTCTCTGCGGCAGGTGCCCCGGGTGCCGGTGTTGTGGAGGGCCCATATATCTCGCGACCTGCTGGCGTTGGGCGGGGGGGGGCTAACATCCAAGCGCCTTGCTCTGAGCACACTCCGCTACACGGATGGGCGGTCGGCGCTCGCACCTGGGTGGAGCATCTGGTTGGCTGCGGTGGGGCGGGCCTCGCCCTTGCGTGGGGCGTGGGTGGTCATCGGGGTCCCGCCGGCTCGCTGTGGGGCTGGGTGTCGGTCTGTCCGGGCCTGGACTTGCGGTTTCTCCTTGTGCTCCCTGGGACTGGGTTATGCCAGGCCTGGGGGTTGCTCTGTGGGCCTCTGGCTTCTCTGGGGGCTTGGGCGTCTTCTGTGGCTGCAAGGCGGGGTGCTCGGGGCTTTCCTGCAGCCGTGGGGTGTCTACACAGCTGTGGAGCTCAGGGGGGGCCTCGGGGCCCTTTCCACTGCTTGGAGGCGCCACGACATAATACCGACCTTATACGCCAGAACCAACTGGGATAAGTCCTGTACACTTACAGTGGACACCTTACAGACACACACACACACACACACACAGACACACACACACACACACACACACACACACACATACAGGCAGTCCCATCTCACACACACGCACACACCACCACACCTGCTTCGAATGCACCCCAGCACCTTTTGGTTGCATTCCTCTGCTTTCCGCCCTCATTTACTAACACAACTATGGCAGGAAGAGGCCACATGCCCATTTGTAGTTCCAGGTTTTTTTTGTCCTAGAACAAAACCAAACAATTTTTTGGAAATGTCTCATCTTGTGGGATAACATATGTAAGTTTGGAAGATTTCAGTTGACCCTTAACTGAGATATTGACATTTGAACCCCAACAGAGGTCACCTTTGAAGCCTTATATCTTAGTAATTAAAATAGCTACCAAATTAAGGTAAACTGTTTTGAACAGCTGTGGACATGCACTTTTAGAGGGCTGGATAAAATGGCCTAACATATTATTCAGGGCTTTGCAAATTACATATGTAAATTATGACAACGCAGGTATATTCCCCAACCAAATAAACCCCTAGTAAATGTCATTTTTCACACATAGATTTGTTTCATTTGTAGGTTTATAAGAATATAAGTACTTTACCCGTGAGGCAATTGCATCAAAATACATAACAAAATGGCACAGAACTGCATTTTTTGTAGTTTCTAGGATTAGGGTTGAGCGTTAGGGTTGAAAACCTTTATAAATAATTGAGTAAATATTACACAATGTATATAATCGTTTTTGCTCCTGAGGGGATGGTAGCTCAGGCGGTAGAGCTGGTGGTCTAGTGATCTTAAGGTTGCTGGTTCGATCCCAGGCTCCTCCTGCCAGCATGCTGTAGGGTCCTTGAGCAAGACAATTAACCCCTAATTGCTCCTGATGGCTGCGTCCATCGGTGTTTGAACAATTGTAAGTCGCTTTGGATAAAAGCGTCTACTAAATGTAAATGTGCTCCTGTAGAAGCCACAAGTCTATTTATCAACCTTTTTTTAAGTAAAACATGTTTTATTTACAGTCATGGAGATGACACTACCCAAAATCCTAAATGTAACAGTGACATCTCTGATTGGTGGAGCTTGCTGTTACTATGGAGCTGTTTACCGCACTGTCTGATGGGTGCACAGGTGTGCAAATGCTGATTTATATCCAGTTAAATTGTATCTATGAATGAAATTCATACTCAGGGAATGACCCTATATCCTTATTCATGCCCGACCTTGAATTTGATAGAACCATTCAATAGATAAGATGCAAAACCAGTATGCCCTCTTTTATTTTGTACAAGTCAGAACAAAATTGAAACCCATGCATTTTCAATTTTAATGCATCCATGCATCAATTTAGGATAGGCTCCTTAATCTTTCTCAGCACACTTGCACCATCTTTCCACCTGATCCATATACTGTAGCTCCATCATCTGCATATAGTGAACCTATTTATGAACATATCCTTCTGTCTAGGTTCATAAAAATATAATTGATCATGATTTAATAGCACTGGACTAATGACACTTCCTTGAGGGATTTCGTTAACTATATCATACTCATCAGATAATTCCAGCCCCACTTTAAGTCCAAACTTTAGTAATAGAAAATCTAGTACCCAGTTGAAAAACCTTTCACCAATGCCCATTCTAGTTACTTACAATGCCCCTTTCACATAGAGTGATATGATTTTTCAATATCAAAGAAAGCAATCGGCATCAATTCTTTCATCTTAAACAAGAAGGGGGGGGGTCATTACGCACGGGAAGACCCCCAAAGGGGTACAGATAACACACAATGGGGCTTTTGGGATCAGACGCACTTTATGCATCTCATAGTGTCTGATTGCAAAATCTCTGTTGACGTAAATTAAGATAATTTTAATTTAGGAGGTTTTAAATATATATTTAATACAACATAGACAATTAATACTATTATATAATTTAAAACAACACAGACAATTAATACTATTATATAATAATAGAACCCAGAATAGTGATTGTAGCACCGCCCCTTGCCGCCGTCAGCACGAGCGCCTCGTGTTGGTTGCACACATTTCAGTAGTTTTTGTATTAGAGCTTATTGTGCATAATCTGCGGGTGTCATGACATTTCACTGCATATGTGTATGACCGTGTATATGTATGTAACAAATACCCTCTTGAATCTTGAACCTTGAACCTTGAACATGACACGACCTCCCGTTAGGAGGTCCATCTGTTCACAAAATCCTATCAAGTAAATGGTCCGGATCCTTTCTATCCCCAGTCTCAAAACTATACATGGAGAAACAGCATTCAGTTTTTATGCACCACATATCTGGAACAAACTCACAGAAAACTGCAGGTCTGCTGCAACTCTCACTTTCATGCCTGTTCCTGTACCTGCTCCTGTTCTCTGCCTCTTTTCCTGGACCCTGATTCTCTGCTTGTTTCTGGACCCTGATACTCTGCCTGTTTCCCTGGACCCTGGTTCCCTGCCGACATGTTTGCCTTTTGACTGTTCCGCTGGTTTTGACCCCTGCCTGTTCTTCAATAAACCCTTTATCCTAGCACCTGTTCTTGAGCCTCCGTTGTGTGCTGCATTTGGGTTCACCAGACTGCATCGTGGCAGAACGATCTGACCAAATATGAACCCAACAGAACAGTTTTTTGTAGCTTTCAGGTGGTTCCTCACCAGGAACCAACCAGGAGATTCACCTGCTAGGCACTGGCCATGCTTCCCGGCCTGAACATTTCCTTCTGACCCTTGGCCAAGCCCCTGGTCCTGAGCCACCTAGCCCGGTACTCGCCTGTCCTTTCCCTTTCCCTGAGGATCCGCAGCAGTCCCCCTTCTCGGGGTCGCATCTTGCCTTTTTATCTAGGGACAGTCTCCCCAGTCTCCGGTGTCCTGTGCTCCCCAGTCTCCGCGGTCCAGCACTCCCGAATTTCCTCTGTCTAGCGTTCCCTGGTCTCCGCTGTGCGACGCTCCCCAGTTTCCACATCCCGGCGCTCCCCAGTTAATGCATCGCGACGATCCCATGTCTTTGCATCCGGCACTCCCCAGTCTCTGCTGTCCGACGCTCCCAGTTTCCGCTGTCTGGTGCTCCCTAACCTAAGCAGGAACAACCTGGGGTTGCAGCGGCTGGAGGCCTCTGCACAATCCCTCCGGACGGAGGCAGCCAAACGTGCTACGCTCATGCGACAGCTGAGCAGGCTTTCCAGTAACCAGCTGTAAAGGTGGCTCCACCACCAGCTGTGACCAACCCAGTCTGCTAACCTGACCTCTCACCTTCCCCAAGCCTGCCACTCCGGTCTTCCCAGCCAAGCCTCAGTATGTTCCTAAGTCTTGGCCGTTCCTGCTGAGGCTCCCCCTGTTCCCAAGTCGTCAATCAATGCCTTCGGCCAATCCCGCTGAGGCTTCCCCTGTTCCTTTTCCCAAGCCGTCAGCCTCTCCTGCTGAGGCTCCCCATGTTCCTGCACTGTTGGCCTCCCTTGCCGAGGTCTTGCCCATTCCAGTACCCAAGCCGTCGGCCGCCACTTCTGAGGTCCAGCCCGTTCCAGTTCCCAGGCTGTCACTTTCCTCTCCCAAGGTCCAGCTAGTTCCGGTTCCCGTGCCATCGGTCACCTCTCCCGAGGTCCAGCCCGTTCCAGTTCCCGAGCCGTACGCAGCCTCTCACAAGGTCCAGCCCATTCTAGTTCCTGTGCCTTCGGCCACCTGTTGTCGTGAACAAAGAGATTCAGGCCTGGGCCTGTGAAAAAAGCCTGGATCTCTGGATGACATTTCTATCTTATTCTGGCTTCAAACCTTGGAAGAAAAATCACTGGAACAAAACAAAATCTGATGCGATCAAGTTTATTATGTTTTGGTGAGACAAATAGAGCAGCAAACTCGGGAGTTGGCTTTGCGAAAACCCACTGATCTTATCTCTCTTTGTTCTCCACTTTATAGTCGTGGAGAAGCCTGCTCTTTTACATGTTCTGACTCTTTCAGTGTCATGAATTACTCAAAATCTCGTTTGAGCCAATTGCAGCTTGTAGTTTTGTCATCATACTCTCTGATGTCACGTTCTTAACAGCCAATCGCAGCATTCGTAGCTGAACACCCTCCCCTTTCATGGAAGAAGGCAGTCTCTATGAATTCCTGTACTTTTCCACCCAGCTGTTCCTTTGTCAGAAAACTCTACAATTCTTGGCTTCGCTGGACATGGGCATGTGCTGTATTTGATCTTCCAGTTTGTGGAAGGTTTTTGCTTCCTCTGCTGGTCACATGAAGTACTAGACTTTTGCTCTCTCTGCTGGTTGCATGAAGTACTAGACTTTGGCTCTTACATTTTTAAAAGGTTTTTTGATACACTCAATTTTGGTTTTATGCATCGGTGGTTTATTATGACATGTAATAGGTTTTTGTTTTTGTTTTTTTAATTTGTGCTGTCAGCATGCTGGGAATACAACACAAGAGTATTTGTATGCCATTGCATCTAGAACAGAATTTGTCTGCAAGTGGAGTTCAAGTTCTCAACCTGCAATGCAACTCTTTATTCATTCATAAATCATCAAGAACCGCTGCAATAACTCTGTCATGTGAATGACCTGTAGAATGGCAAGAGCACAGTTTTTGGTTATAGAGAACCACTACCAACCCCCTCTTTGGAGAACTATTTATCATATTTGGGTCAATAAACAACTGATCACTACTCCAAGAGGGGGAGAATCACCCTGGGTGAGACAAATAAACATAGAAACAGGCAACATTTACACAAAAACATAAACATTGGACTACAACATGTATTGAAAATCAGTCAATTAGATCCAGGAAAACTGGAACTACAACTGGTTAATGCAATCAGGAGGGTGCTGGGATGCAAGCCAAGCAGGTGTGGTAGTTTGAGTTTGTGTGTGTGTGTAAGATGTCCACAGGTGAGTGTACATGACTTATCCCCATTGGTACTGGCGTAGAAGGTCGATAGTATGTCGCGGCCCCTTCAAGCACCGGAAAGGGCCCCGAAGAACCCCGAACTCCGCAGCCCTGTAGACACTCTACGGCTGCAGGAAAGCCCCGAGTACCCTGCCCTGTGGCCACAGAAGACCCCCAGGCCCCCAGAGAAGCCAGAGGGCCTTGGAGCAACCCCCACGCCCAGCCCAGAGGAGCATTACCCAGTCCCAGGGAGCACAAGGAGACCCCGCACCCCAGGGACGCACACATACAACCAACCCCCAGATGCAGGCACAGAACCCGGGCCGCGGCGCAAGGAACAGACTGACACCCTGCCTGAGCCGCCCACCCTGCAGGTGAGCCGGCAGGACCCCCATGCCCACCCATGCCCTGCGCAAGGGGGAGGCCTGCCCCACCGCAGCCGACCAGACGCCCTGCCAGGTCGCAGCACATCCTAAGCAACCAGGCGCAAACCGTTAGGACTCCAGCCCAGCCGGAAGGGGGGGCTGACCCGACCACCCCCCGGGCCAACCACGCCCCCACACCGACTTGCCAGCAACCGGCCACCCCGGAAAACCCCAGTGCTCAATGTGTGCTGTTGGTAATTGCAGTTAAAATTGCAGGGTTGGGGGTATGTCAAACCCGAATCACTTGCACCCCTCCTGCCCTACAGACCCTGGTCCGGTGGAGTGTTGTTAGGAATAGGATTGGTGTGCAAGTGTATGTGTTCTAAGCTAATATGAGTGGGATTAAAATTTTGGGACGGACGAGAAGAACGCCTGGGTAGGAGCGTGACAGGCAAGGTGGCAGCTGCACCCCCCCCTCCCCACGGGACACAGAAGGACACACAAGCTCAGACACCCTGCCCGCAGAGCGGGGGACTCCAGCGGAGCGCCGACCCACTGGCCACGGGGCAATCTATTACGCGGTGGGTAATAGGTAATTTTCATGTCGGGTCACTAATTAACCACAACACTCTCCTGAGGTCCACCCAGTTCCATTTCTAGAGCCTTCAGCCGCCTCTCCCAAGGTCCAGCCCATTCCGGTTCCTGAGCCACCTGCCACTTCTGTTCCAGAGCCATCGGGGGTACTGTCAGGATGCTGCCCTGTGCTTGTTTTATCTGTCTCTCTCTCTAGCTCCTTCTGTCTCTCTCTAGCTCCCTCTGTCTCTCGATAGCTCCCTCTGTCTCTAGCTTCCTCTGTCCCTCTCTAGCTCCCTCTGTCTGTCTCTGGTTCCACATCCCGCCACTGCACACCTGTCCCCATTCTAAAGAAAATAATAATAATTAGCATTCCAAATAATACCTGTCGTTCAGGGAGCGACACCTTTCACAATTTACTTGTTCAAGGAACAAGATAATTCTATTAGAGGACAAGAAATAAAAGTACAAGTACTAAGGTAAGTATTTGGGGAATATTACTTGTCGTTTGGGGAATGACAGGTAATTAATGTGAATATATACGCTAATAGCCTCAAAGCCAGAACAACAAGGATAAAGTGCAGCTTCTTCCCAGAGGCTGTGAGGCTTATGAACTCTGATGGAGAATGATATATCCTCGAGGATCACCCAGTTGTTCCGTTGTAGAAAACCTGTTTCAATCAATTACTCTATTCTGTTGATTGAACAAATAAAACCTGTTTTGATCAATTACTCTATTCTGTTGGTCAATTCAAGTATGATAACAATTAAGACCTGTTTTAATCAATTACTAAACTTCTGTTGATCAATTCAAGTATAACAATTACCTTCGAGGTTTTCTGCGTGCTCGTTGATGGGTTGGAGCGTCAATCAGAGGACGTATCACGAATTTAGGAGTTAGTCATATTTATTGTCAGGCAGAATCAAAAAGTGCCAAGTCCGAGCCAAGTCCGAGGGCCAAGTCTGAGCCAGGCCAGTGGAAGCCCTGATGCTTCTTCCCTGGATCCTTATATAGTCTAATGTACGCAAGTGGTCACAAAAGGACATATGGATCACAAAGAACAATGTACGTGCAGAACAACACGAACAACATGTACGCAAGCGGAAAAGTACTGGAACAACATGTGCGCGACTGGTCACAAAAGGACATTTCCAACCAGAGGCGCCATATTATTTCTAACAACTCCCTGACTTAAAGTCTGTCCACTGCACTTTTTAATGCTGCTACTGTTTGCGGCTAGTTTTATGCACCAAAAATGTATTTTAAATCTTTTAGCTATTACATTGCAAAGTGATATTTATTCTGTAGGCTGCTGTACCTGGGTAACAAATTTCATTCCTCCCTGTTTTTAACATGTTTGAATGACAATAAACTAAACTGAAACTGAACTGAAACTGAAGGTAAAGCAAAAGCCCACAGCCACTTTTTTTGTCAGATCTACAGATACTGCCTCCTGAAAGCAATGTAGCTTAGTCACCTAACTATTTTGACATTGGTTTCAATTATGAATTTGATCTATGAATAATGTTCGGAAACATTGGAATATTTTAAATGGTTGTTTTAATGTTTTCAGTTGGCCAAGCCTACCGGGCTCCTCAAGTGGTTGGTCAAACCGGTCATCAGCGATTCTCCATGAAGCCAGCAACAGTTGCAGTTATGTCTAGAATTCAACTGAGAGAGAGCAAGCTCAAATAGTGGCAGCAGCAAATAGCAGTGACACTTCCGGTTGCAGCCCCTGCTGCCACTGACTTGCCATGGCATCTGCCCCTGTTTGTTGCAGCTGCAATTGCTGTAGAGGAGATGCCGAAAATATAAAATCAATAAAATTATTATTTTGAAAAATGTCAAATCTATTTACTGAATTACATTTACTTATTTATTGAATTATATTTACATTTATTTTATATTTATTGTCTCATTTATTTATTTCAGGATTTATTTCATAGGCATATTTATTTATGTATTTATTTATGTATTTATCATCTATTTTTTAAATATTGACTAAAATGGCATTCCATACCATTTGTTTGTTTGTTTTTTGTAAGAATGTACAAACAATCAGTCATACCAGTTCAAACAGAAACAAATTAAACTTGGTGACACTACTGATGTGCTTTTATTGTTAGTCACAAATTTAAGAGACTCAAAATAACATTAAATCTCAATCAGAAACAACTTAAAAGATGGCATTTGATTAAGAAATTTAGCTTTATGGATATGGAATTTCCCTAATAAAATAAAAAGGTTAACAATAGTACATACATTTTTACCTTTACATTCAAAATAAGTGACAATATATTTCCCTTCAATGATAATTGCATGTGTTGTTTTGCACAATAAATAACAGTCTTTCCAGAATGGAATACTATATGGGCATAGAAAAGATGAGCTACACTTTTGCAGAAAGTACATTTGTTATCAACCTATAATAATCTTGAAAAATACACGTTTGTTGGATATATGTTATGGCATATTTTTAGATGTTGATGATCAGTATTTGTGCTGGAGCGAAAAAAGACAGAAGAGTTAAGGATAAAAAGAGTATTTATGAAGTACTGGTACAATGTTTTGAGAACAGTGCACACAGGAGTCTATCCATGATGACCGCCCCGATCTCTGGGGCGAGCTGGTTATATACATTAGTATCTATGGAGTGACAGTTAACGACAGATGTCACAAAACTGTTGGATGTCACAAAGGGTGCAGTAACCGTATGAAAGTGTAAAAGCCAAACATTGCTTTGTGACACAAGTTTGACGTTCAACAAACTAGGAAGTTGTGAGATGATTATGTTTGGGAAAACATTGTGCGCACCCGTACGTAAACTCAGAATATCCTTTTTGTGATGTCACACAAGCTGCCACTGGCTATGGGACTAAATATATAAACTATGATCTATTTTTTATGTCAAGTATATAAAGTATAAATTATTACATTTCCTATCACAAGTATCTATTATTGTATTTTCTATCAGCAGTACTTTTCCTTGCAGAATGGACAAACATGACCTAAAGCACAGAGCGGTTAGAATACAAAAAGAAAGTGGGTGAATGTTATGACACATCATCAATGTATTTCTCTAATTTTGTTTAGATGAAGACTCTAAAAGGATGAAGCCATGCTTTGCGCCAGTTAATCTCTGTAGAATGGGAGCTCCAAAAAGATTTTCCACTTTGTGTTATTTTCCTAGTAGGGTGGAAACATTCTCTAATATGTCTGTTCGAGAATTTGTTGCTGAAAATATCACCATTTATATAAAGAGTACATACAACTTGAGGATCCTTGTGTTTTTCCTTAATTCTAATATACCATTAGGTATGGATTTTATTACCATGCTGTTTTTTTTCTTACTTGATAGGGAATGCTTCCTCCTTAAGAAAAGCTCCACAGTTACCACTATTAGAGTCAAATAAGTCCTTGAGGAAGATGTTTCTGTCAACCCAATGTTGTAAATACAGTGACTTGTTCCTCTTAGTAATACATTCATTGTTCCATATGATAAGAGAAAGGAGAAAGGTGAGAGGTGGAGAAAGGTGGCTGGCAACCTTGCAATACTATAATTGCACATCAATAAAAAATTAAGACCTACTTCATTAAAATTGTGTGGAATGAAGTACCATAGTGGGTTTCGTGATTTTAAACATTCTTTTATGCATTTTACCTTAAATGTATTATTCAAGTCCATGAAATCCAATTATTTAACGCCACCCTCAGCTTTGGATCCAGGAAGAATTGCTCAGATGATTTCTTCAGACGATTCTGTTTATTTTTCCACACAAAGTTCGTTAATATGTTATTAATGTCTTTACATGTTGAGTCCTGCCGTGTTCAAAATTTACAAGTCCGGAGTGATGCGATGGAACTGGAACTTTGAGCTACGGAGAGTTTATTGGACGGTTTGAGAATCTAACAAAAAATGAATAAAAACTGAATACGTCGACGCAGTGAGTCCTGAGCTGCGTCTCTTTTTTTTCTCACAGTCCCTCATGAAACTTGAGGGAAAAGGCTGGTTAGACAAATCTTGAAACCCCTTCAGCTTTAGTCAAAACAACCCTTCCTAAGATCGAGAGACCCTTTGAAGCCATAAATTGTTCTCATCTTAAAAGAGTTCCATTCTCTGAAGGCGGTGAGGGAGTGATTTACGTCATGGGACGGGGGTGGAGCTTCGCTTGTGACGTCTCTTGGTTCTCCCTTCGCCATTTTGTTTCAGTTGGAGCGCGACCGGACAAGAACCCGGGACGGGTGTATCCGCAGTTTGAACACAGTTTTACCTTTTTAAATCGGAGACCGGTAATTAACACAAAGTATTGTTTACATATTACACATTTTCTTGTGGTACAAAAATATTGTGATTGTTGTAGACTAGAACAGTATCGTATGGTAGGCTGATGCTAACTATACGCTAGTTAATGTTAGCCGTAACGAGGCCCTTTTAGCACTCGGTTGGCGTTATAGCACCAGGGCTGCGAAATGACGGAAACACCACATCAGAAGGGAAAGGCGGAATTTGTGGATGTTGAGTCACTCTTGTTTCCTGCTTCCAGACGAGTTTGTCTTTCGAAAAAGCAAAATGTTGTTGTCACCGGGTCCAATAATTGCTCTGTATCGCCAATAACTAGGAGGCATTGTACAAGACTAGGTTCACCCTATGGTGTCAACGGTGTTCCCTCAAGATTTCCGTATCTTCCAGGATGACAATGCCCCCACGAACAAAGCTAAATTAACTAAATACTTGTTTCATGGACACCTCTGCGATCAATTGGAAGTCGATTTCCACTCCCTTCGTCCTGTTAAGGACCGGTGGCTTTTCCTCTTGAAGAATTTGTTACTTGGTGTTTCCCATTAGTGTGCCAATCCCCTTTATTTTGGCTAACATTGGTAGATTAACATATATGTTATTGGTAAGGCATGGCTAACTTGTTAGTTAGGTAACACGCTTTGAAATGGTTTTAATCACCTATTAATGAAACGTTCAAAGTTTAATTCTTTATCGTCCATAACAATTGATCACATAATGCACTTATGTAATTTAGAAAATCGTTTGTCATTACGAGTAGTTGTATTACTACAACATATTGCACACTTCACTCATGGCGATGGGTCTGCCAAACATTAATACTACACAAAAAATCGGAACAACAGGACGTTGACTTCATTTTGCCGATGCAATTCTATGATGAATTTACATTGCAGTGGCCTGTTTTAAGTGCAACGCCATTGTCAATTTCCTCGTAGCAATTTGCTTATTAAGTTGAGGTACATTGTATGGAAATGTTGTGATGTTTGTGAAAAGTGTTTTGTCTGCTAACAACCCTTTTCAGTTTCCTGGGGAGAGTTTCTGTCTTATTCATAGGTTTAAACCTGCCTGATCTCCCTTTGTGGGGTTCTCCGGATATGGATGTTTTTTGCCAAGTGAAAGTAATTTTCCCCGGAAGATTTTTGTTTGTTTTTTTGTTTTTTTACAACTTTTATAGTCACCATCTCTAGATGCCTGAATTTACTGCCCAGTTTTTATTCCTGCCTCACCTATCACCACCAAGTATACAACACCCCCTCATGCTACGAGGAGTCCAAGAAGAAACAGAAGATTTTTATCCACCTACCACTCAAATCTTCCCTGTTTTTTGATGGATCCCATAAGAGAAGATTTTTTTTTTGGGGCTGTTTTGTCCCTCAACTATTTCTTTCCATTAGTTTTATGTATTAATAAAAATAAAAAAAAAATAAAAAAAATCTCTCAAGGACATTGCCCAAGCCACAAGTAATGTTAGGCTGTCTGGAGATAATGGGGTTGGCCGGATGACAAGAGTCTCTTGCCCACCCTACCCCTTTCCCTTTTCTCATGGATCAAGTGTTCCTTCAGGACACCATAGCACGACGAAGACACCCACCCAGCCAAGAAGTGAACCCAAGAAGGGAGAGATTGTCTCAGCCACTTCAGGTAAATGTTGACACTGGTTTAAACCCGACCCATTTGGCAATATCTTGTTGACTGAGTAGAGGCCTTCACGGGTTTGTCCAAGGCCCAACCTGGAACCTGTACAGGTTGTGGTTCAAGTTCAACAAAACTTAGCAGCATTTAGCATCTCCATTTTTTTAACAAAAAAAAAAATAGGTGAAAAAAATCTGAAGACACAATGCTAAACATTATTTTTATATAATGAATCACAGCACTCGGAAGTAAGAAGTGAACATATAATAACAAGTGCAGCCGCTTTAATCAACATCACTTAAATACAATTTAGAAATAAAGTTTGTGGTGTTGTCTGTCTTCGTCAGCCAACATGTCTACATATTTTACACAATGAATATTTACAGTCTGCTTTGAGTCAGAACTTAAATATAAAAAAAACCTCAAATATCGATGTATGTGTCCGCCTAGTCAACAATAGCTGATCTTTTTCCTTTTCCGAGTTTCTCATTTTGGACTACAAATGCAACCTTACCACGAAGGAGTGCGGCTTCTTTCTATAATTGGTTAGAGGTGAAGAATCAGAATTGGTTAGCTTTTCATTGCCACTTGCCTAACGCTTCTATAAATTAACAAATCTGCGGAAGACGCTATCAAGCTTCTTTTATATTGGTCGAAGAAAATATGGCCATCATTATCGCTTTATTGCCCTGCACTATTTTGTTGCACCACTAATTGTTAAAACTGGTTCTAAAAGAGCCAGTGAAATGACCATGTTAAAAATATGCACTGTCTCGTTCTCCTTATCAGGGAGTTTCCTGTTGGCTGTGAGGAGAACGACCCACTCATTTAAAAAGGCCCACCCCATCACCTTTGTCTATGAAGAGATCCAGCCTGACCATGAGCAACAATGGAGATGACTGTTACTTCTACTACTACTCCACCTGCACTAAGGTACATTCAGAACTGTGGGGAATATTTTCACACTACACACTGTTTTGTAGTAAATACTGATTGGACAGTGTGATACTTATTCACGTGTCATTTTGGTTTATAGGGTGACAGCTGCCCATTTAGACACTGTGAAGCCGCAATGGGCAACGAGACTGTCTGCAATCTCTGGCAGGAGGGGCGTTGCTTCCGTACAGTCTGCAAGTTCCGTCACATGGAGATCAAGGTGAGCAAAACAAGAATGGCTTTTAATGAAGCAAAGTACAGCTGTTGACCATTGATCTTCGCAGGACCTATTTTTAAATCTGCGTTTGGATATATTACATACTATATTCCTTTCCTTCCTCAAACAGAAAAACAGGAAAGAGATTGCGTGTTATTGGGAAAACCAGCCTGCAGGCTGTCAAAAGCCCCACTGTGCCTTCTACCATGAAAGGTCACGCTTCATCGACAGTGTCCACTTCCCACCCAATAAAGGTATATTGTGCATTTTTGTGCAACTTGATTCTCGCTTAAACTACTTGCTATACTTTGAAGGGGCGGTGAAAATAAAGTAACCTTTTAACCACTCCCTGTCAGGCCAGGCGAAGACAGAGGAGCCTCCACAGGAAGAGGTAGCCCCTCCGCCCGCTCCTATCCCCACTGCAGCCAATCCCCAACTTAGAGGGGTCCTCAAGGCAGAAACTCAGGAGAGTGTACCAAGCCCCACACACCCACCAGTTGTGATCAATCCAACCGACGATGATGAGGATGAGGATGGTTAGTTGTGCGCTTATCCCATTTTGTATATCTCTGCATAGTTTACAAGGTCTTATTTTGTCAGTAATCGTGTGTGTGTTTGTGTATTCCCAGACCAGCTCTCAGAAGGGGAGGAAGGCAAAGTGGGCCCAGATGGAACTTGGCTGACCTCGCCCAGAAAGTTGGCAGGAGGCGCCAATTCAAGTAAGACCTGAGTCCGAAACATGGCCCAACGCTACGACTAGCTTTCTAAAGAAAATGGGACGAAGTAGTTTCACTGCCTCACGACCGCATTCTCCAACTTAGATGACTGCCTGAACTTTGGAGTGTGCACCCTAGAGGAGATCCGACTGAGGAAAGCCCTGAAAGCATTCTATCCTGTGCCAAATGCTGAAGCTCCCCTGCTGAAGACTGACAGAAAGGAGAACATCCGCTCTCGGCTACGCCCAGCTCCCCTCCAGGCTACACAGGGTAAATTTATATTTGAATGGCTTATGTGTGTGCGTGTTGCACCCCCAGAATGCGAGTCCCCCTCCTTTGGGCTTGCCGCCATAGTTACTGTGACTGCAGAGCTAGCGCTAATCCAAGGCTAAATGGCAAAGCGGTGAAGGTACAAACCCTATATTCCATCGGTAGTGATGATGAACGTGGACTCACTGACCAACAATTCTGATTAGCTGACTGCCCCGGTGAGGAAGATCTACAGGGAGTTCAGTTAACTGTTTCACGGAAACATGGCTAGCTGGCAACAATCAGGAGGCTAATGTGGATTTACCGGGATTCACTACTGCGAGAGCTGACAGGGATGTTCCTCTGGTATGTGGTAAACATTCCGTGCCCCATTATTTGGAGTGGGAGCAGCTGTTCCCTTGAATTAACAAGGTGGTTTCCACCACTGTCTTGCAGATAAAAAAAAGCCATATCCATAGGATAAAAATAAATCTAGGTGATGCGTGCTGTAGAAAAAGATAAAAAGTTAGCGTAAAAGAAGACACTTCACCGACAGAGTTCCTAGCCTTGAGTTTGCCATGTTATGATTTGAACATATTTTTTTAATGCTAAATGCAGTACCTTTGAGGGTTTCTGGAGAGTATTTGTCATTGTTTTGACCAACATACATTTTGAACATATAAAAAAAAATCTGCGATTAAAGAGAGCGAGACGGTCACAGAGAAAGTTTCCCCATTATGCACAGTTTCGTTCCATATGGAAACGTAAAATATATAAACACTGTTCTGGCCTGCCGATCGCGAGCACCCCATCGCTTATACGCACATCTAGGATACTGTCAGAGAGAGGGACAGGTGCGCACATTGCGCCCAATCCCCCCGCACCCTCCTCGGGATGGCGCACTGGGTGGCTGCCTATCTTGCCTATAGGAAGAGCCGTCCCTGGACAGCCCTATTGGTTAGATTGTGTAACATAAAGAAAACGCTTTTTTTTTTTTTTTTTTTTTTCCCCCCGTAAATCGCAGCCTTTGTGATTTGAAAATTGCGATGCTGGTTTGAATTTGATCAATTGTTCAGCCCAAATGTAAATGCATATCAAAATAATTATGCCAAAAATAATTTTCCAACCCTTTACAAAAAACATGTTAACCAATGTTCTGTACACCTTTCCTACTAGACCCAGCTTTCCCTGAAGATGACGACAGACCTAAAAGCAGCGTAATCGACAGGCTTGGAAAGAGAGTGTCAGGCAAGGGTAAATTTACTTTTTGCACAATTTGAGAGAGATTTAGGCTAAATGGTTGTTTTTTTTGTTTGTTTTTTTATGGTGTTTGTGTTTGGATATAAGCATTTACTGCTTTTGCTTTTAATCGAATTAACTGCTGCATATAATGAATTGTTGTTTTTTGTCTGATAGATGCCCAGACCGTGGAGCAGCCGCCGCTGAAATGCAGTCTGATCAAGCGTCTAGGAAGAGCTGTGGAGGATGAAGACACCTTTCAGAAAGGTGAGCAGAGCAGCAGCACCACCTTTCCATTGAAAACTGGAGGAAGTAAAGAACTTTTTAAATTATACCAATGCGTGTTATTTGTAAGGCACGTATTGGAAGATTTCTCTTGATCTTTTTTTTAGGTCTGAAGCCCCTTCGAGAAAGACTTGGCTTTCCAGTAGAGCCCATGGGCTCTCCTTTGTCTGTAGCCTTACCAGTAGCGGAGACAAACGCAGAGTCAAAGAAGTCTCCAAAGCAAATTCGCATCAAGACCCTGGAGGAGATCAGACAGGAGAAGGCTGCAAAGTCTCAGAACAAGAAACAAGAAGTCCCTTCCGCCCCGGCTCATCCAACAGTCTCATCAAAAGCCCCCAGTGGCACAAAGAGATCCATCACAGTCAAAGACTCCTCCATTGTCCAGATAAAGACTCTCTCTGAGATCTTCCATGCCAAGAAAAGGAAGCAGGGAGAAGAAGACCAGGAAACGCAGTGCAGTCCCAAAAAGGCCAGCCAGGAATGTGAGAAATCTGCAGATAAGGCCATGGTTGCACCAGGCCACGTGGACGCTTCCCGGGCTGAGGTCCGAGTGAAGACCCTTGAGGAGATCCGCAGGGAGAAGGCAGCCAGGATGCAGGCTATGCAGTCCAAGGACACTGAGAATGGCAATGAAGAGGTCACCACTATGAAGCCCTACCTACTGTGCATCAAGAAACAACCTTCAACTGGTAAAACTGTTGAGCTGTTGCAAATCCATCGTTACACAATTCTACATGTTACTGTCTTACAGTAATAAGTTTTCTTTTGCATTTTAATTTACAGATTCTAATCCAATGCATTTGTTGAAAGCGGCAGACAACATTAAAACAAAGAAGGCTGTAGAAGTGAAAGAAAAGGTGGTTCTGGCCTCTGAGTTAGAGGTATGACCTGTTGTACATATGGACTGCTGCTGATTATATTTAGCTGTGCCTTATTTTCCTAATTGGAATTAATTAATTACTTAATCAGCCTTGTTTTGCCCTGTAGGTTAGCCCTGACTCCAGCAATGGGGTCACGGTCAAGAGCTTTGAGGAGATCATGCGTGAGAAACGTCTCCGCAGGCAAGAAATGGAGGAGCGAGTCTCCTCCCCGAGCCAATCGCAAGCATCCTCTGAGGAAGAGCCTCCCCAGAAACAGGAAGTCGTAGTCACGAAGAAGGCTTTCATCAGAGCCAGGAGCACGACAGCGGCAGGTGCCTCATTTCCCTCCACCACCTCGTTCTCCAGCCGTGGTCGCAAGAGGATATCCCTCAAATCCTCGGCTGCCTCACCTGTTCACAGCACTCCTGCTACTGGTCAGCCGGCTGTGACCGCCACATCTCCAGAGCAGCAGGCCCAGGTAGATTCTGCTTCACACAGTCCAAGTGACTCCAAATCATCCCCGAGCAAAGGCAAGAGGAGTTGCCAAGCGGTTAGGCCAGGCAAGCAAACCAGAAGGGCCGCTCCTCAAGGCTGTGCCATCGAAGAGCCTCCTGCTGATGAGGCGTCAAACCAGGCAAAATCTGCCAACCAGATCATCGAGATAAAAGGTACTTTACTCAAACACCTTGTGGATGGTATAGTCTTATAGCACCACAACACAATTTTTTAATTTGCAAGTCCCGTTCAATAATTGTCTACTGATACCATTTCCAGTGAGGCCGAAGCTTAACGTGAAGCCTTCTGTGATGAAGCCAGCGGTGCAGGTGAAACCAGGCCAGAAGAGGAAAGCTGCTGCACGATCTGCCGTGGCAGAGGTTAAACCTTTGAACAGTGCCTCCACCTTGTCAAAAGAGCCACCTCAGGAGCCACCCTGTAAACAAAGAGATGTATGTCAGGCCTTCCAAAGAAAGTGAAATATTTATGATTTTAAATCGAATCCCCAAGACAACTTCTCAAGGATTTTTTTTATTTTTACATGCAGATGCTATCCCACTCTGAGGAGGTCCAGCTGATCCCCGCAGAGCCCAGGAGCCCTGCTGCTCTGCTGGGCTCAGGCTCCAGCACCAGCCGCTTGAAGGAGGACCTGCAGACAGTCCCAGTGTTTCAACAAAGCCCAGGTCAAACACTGTCTACTACCAATACAGCAGATGCAGCCGCATCCAGAGAGGCCTCCAGTGTCCTCCAAAGGTAAAAGGGGAAAAACAAATTTAGGGTAAAATCTGTTCTGATCGGAAATTGATGCTGACTGACTGTTCACCTGCTTCTCTGTTCAATTAGCCCCGTGGTGAAGACTTCAACCCAGTCCAAGTCTCGGAGGCCCAGCTTGGCCTCATCACGTGCACCAAACGCCTCCAATACCGCTGCCTCAGCCGTGGACGACTTTGATGAGCTGATGAATGAGTTCACGGATGACCACCTGGAGGAAGACATGGACCCCGGAATGGGAGAAGACGACTTGCTGCAGGAACTGTCAGAAATGATCGACAGCTGAGGTCCTGACAAGTAGAATATCCAATCTCCATACCCCGCTAGCTGACTTTTAAACACCCACTCTTCTTCATTTGAGGATGAGTGGCCGCCCATCATGGAGTGTCAGAAAATCGCCCACAAGCTGATGTGGGACATATTCACCTAAGTATGTACATTTCCCCTAAAAAGTCACAAAATACAAATAACTGTCACGTATTGGAAATGCACATATTATGATAGATGACTGGTTTTATTGTCTTTTTTTTTTATGCTCTCAAGCAAACTATTGCTCTTGTTTTAAGGTTAATTTCAACCACATGGTGCTGTGCTGGGCTTTTGTTTTCTAATTAAATCCATTTTGTCTTCTGCGAGAAAATGTGATTGCCTCTCTATCTGGCTTAAACAATCTCAGGCAGTGTCTTTATCAGGAATACCTGCTCGAATAATTCTGTTTTCAAGTTGCAAAGTGTTCGCTCACTGACTATTACCATCATCGTTGTGGAGAGGAAAGCCAAATCTGTATACTGTGTATGCGAAGACATAGCAAGTTGAATATGGAATCCTCATACCACTGCACTTATTGTAGACTGTTCCTTCCCACATGTATTATTTATTTCTCAACTGGTGGAATACTAGGTTAAATCTTGTTGCCCTGGTATAGATTACAACAGTTAACATTTTTAGCTTTATGTTTAATATTCTAGAAAAAAATATTGTAAATGGCTGATATGGAACGAGTAAAAAGGAAGTCCTAAAATACAAGTTTCACAGCTTAATATTTTTTGTGGCTTGTTTGTGACATGATTCCACTGAGTTGGTGCATATTCTCCCTGCCTTTGTCCTCTTTTTTGTTTTATGAATACTACATTGGTCTTAAAATGTAAATGTTTCTTTTTTTTGTTAACGCTTTTATCCGACAGACACAATTTCAGCACCTTCGTGACACAATTATTCCAATGGTTTTATTGTAATGAACTCAGGGACTGTCGTTCAAAAAGCTGTTTGAATTATGCGTCCTAGTCAGTGACTATGATTCAACTCAACCATCTACACTTGCTCCTGTGTGTAAAAAGTATTTCTCATTGCCTTCTCCAGCCAAAGCTGATCAGTGAGGTGAACTGTCATTTTCTATGTTTGTGTCTGTTCAGACCATTTTCCCATGAGCCTGCTGTCAGGTGACTTGTGTAAGTTACTGTCTAAATAAAAAGTATTTTAATGACAAATGTTTTGGTGAAACAATTAATAGCATTTAGGGATCCATGTTGCTGAGTAATCGTCTGGATGTATGTCAGATGTTGAGTTCTATGGGAAGAACTACCTAAAATATGGAAAGAAGCATTTGTCACAATCTGGAAACCTGGGTAAATTCTAATCAGGAAATTCAGACCTATAGCTTTAACTTTCCATGAATGCAAAATCGGTAAAAGAATGATCAATGAAAGACTGGCTTATCTTGTCTAAATGTACTGCCAAGTCACTTCTTCACTGTGCTGTTTTCATTCAATCCAGCACTATGCACTGTGATCGTTCAGTCCTACCATTGACATCTATGTTATATATTATCGACATATAATAGCCATATTATATTTAGCGAGAATTTGACTTGATTACAACTTAAATATATTTTTTAAGTACTAATTCTGAAAGTAAGTCGATCCACTCTCCTTGCCAGTTGGTGGCGGTAATGGGAACTGGGACGAAGATGCCGGCGTCGTCACTTCCGGCTGACCGGATGTAAACAGGAAGGACGCTGCTCCGGAGAGCCCGCAACATGAGTAAACTGGAGCTACTCAATGTCTTTCTGAACGATCGGCTGACAGCGGCCGCCGAAGACATCTTCAGGGCGGTGAAAAGCACCGTGGCGGAGTACCAGAGCGAAATAGTGCGCTCAAAAGAGGAGAACGAGCGCCTGAAGCGACTCCTGAGCGTCGCTGTCCAGCGTCTGTTACTGCGCCCAGGTAAAATAAATGAAATGGAGGTTTGTGTTCATGTATTATTTATGATTAAAATTCTTGGGAGTCGTTTTGCCACATTTTTAAACAATATTGTGTGTGTTGTGATTGTGTCAAAAATTAAATGTCTACCCCAAAAAGGGAGAGCGGATACAGTCCAACTGCAAATATACTTAGCTGCAGCCTGCATAAGGGGGTGGTGTTCAACGTCGAACGTTTAATCCCACCCACTGTGATTAGATTGGTTTGATTGTCGAATTTGGGCGGGGTTAAACGCGATTTCATTGGTTTGGACTTTGGTTTGGGCGGGGTTAAACAACACGGGGAACTGCTCCTCTCAACTCTGTTAGTGGTGAGCGTTCCAATTCCTTTCAGGGACACAAATCTTTTGGTTCAGTTCACTGTAAAGATCGTTCTCCGAATCCCGAACGCAATCACTCAGTGAGTCCTACCTGCAGCCGAAGTCCGTGCAGGAAGTCTGCTGGTGTATAACGATGTTAAAACAAGTTTGACGCTACACTTCATTGCCCCCCTCCCCCAATCAATTATGGTCTGGGTATAGGCTACATATTTTTTTAAGAAATACAATTGGCCATTGTTCATTTTAATTAGTTTGTGCCTGACTACAATGCACAACTAGCACTTTTAACTACGGTGAACAGGTGTCCCAGTTTGTCCGGGATTATCCCGGTTTTCGAGCTATGTCTCCTGAATCCTGACAGAGATCTGTAAAACACTAAAATGTTATATGTTAAAAATGTTAAATATATCATTTTATTGAGTAGGCGCACACTTTTTTTTTAAGTTATGAGAGTGCACAAGCTGCGAGCTGTGAGCCCACGGGCTTGAAATCCAGCCGTCCGCGGAGCACTGAGCTGCGGCAGCTCGCTCGGCAGCTGCGAGAATTGTCGAATCTCGCAAAGTAAGGAGGAAATCAACTAGATTAGATGCAAACAGAATGCCTTTATTTACAAAAAGAGATAAAATATCAGTCGAACAGCCCTGCCGACGTAAGATGATATACAGACACCTATACACGTGCAGTTATTAACCACCACAGACCGATGGAGTCTACACTACGCAGCGCGCATGGTGCGAATGTGCGTTCAGAGCCACAACACGCACATATACAACAAATTGGATGATGTCACAAAGCGTCCTACTCCACAAACTTATCTCGTTCCGCAACACAGCTGGAGGTTTTAGCACCTTGACGTGTTGGCGATGCACAAGCGTTCAGCTACTTCTGGTCAAGTTGAATCGGTTTTCACAAATTTTTGCTCTCTATGTGGATCGATATGGATGACACTTGAACCATGAGATGTGCCGGTTCTAAAGAGACCTCAACCACGTCTCTGTGTACTGCAATTGTTGTGTTTCAGATATCTTTAGCCTAAAGAAGGCCAAGATTAAAAATAAAAAAAGGTAGAGCAATAACATCATAACCTGCCGGCTGGACCCCTAATAATTGTCCCCCATCCTGATGGAAAAGGCGGAAACGTATGCAGACATCTACAGTGACATAATGACGTGGCTCTCGGGACGGTTTTTCCCATGGAAAAGCAATCCAGTTCTTAGAAGGTTTGCAAGTTGAACCAACTGCGAATATATATAGATATGTTATACTTGATATATTATACTTGAAAATGCTGCGTTCTGCACACACTGCAAGAGTATCTGTCGCACACAATGGAAATGCTGACATAAAATATAATATTAAGATGGCCAAATATAAGCGATAATAATAATAATATATAGCTGCAAGCAGAAATACACAGGGATCATTATCGACACCAATTACAAATTTTCGAGTTCCCATAGCATCAGTTTGTGCTGTCGCTCATCTTTACATCAGCATTACGTCGAAAAACGAGTAACAGTTTTCCGAGTCTCCAGTGAACGCAGCATCGTCTGACGTAATGAGGCAGTGACACGTTAATAATAATACGAGCTGATACACTGGTTGCGTGTTATGACTTTATCCTAAAAAATAGAAGGTGGCTGTCTCCTACCTGTCGTCCGCAGAGTCCTGCCTAACGGTGTCTATGAAGAAGGGAATCACTCCGTGTGGAAGTTCCCAACAACAGAGTTCCATTCAAATGGATTAAACACTGCATGTCCCTCAGAGACATTTCATCAACTTTTTAGACTAAAATAAAACAATTCGGACCCATTGCTCTGGACCTGCAAGCAAACTCCACGTGTGAGGATACAAACACGGAATATGTTTTTGACTGTTTTCCACAGTGTGTCTCTTATGGCTGGCTCGAATGCCGCAAAATAAGAAGGAACGCAGCACCGGGTTAGATGCGAACAGAATGCGTTTATGTTTACAAAATGGGCAAAAGAGATAAAATATCAAACAAAGCGCCCCACTGACGTCAAGCAGGTAAAGCGACACACACACGCGCGCGCTCACACACACGCTCACAAACTTACGCACAGTTTGCAGCCACTACAGAGCGATGGAGACTAAACTACGTAGTTGGCACAGTGTGACTTTAGCCATATCCTGCACATATAAAGTAAATTGGATGATGATGTCACAAAGTGTGTTACTCCACAAACTCATCTCGCTTCACCACCCGACCAAAAGTTTTAGAACCTTGGTGTGTGGGCGATGCGTTCAGCTACTTCCGGTCAAATTTAATCGGTTTTTCACTAATTCCTGCTCTATATGTTGATCAATATGGATGAAACTTGAACCCTGAGATATCTGAGATGTCTCGGTTCTTTAACAGTGTCCGTAGCTCCAATCGTTGTCATGTTCCATTCACTTTTAGCCCCAAAAATGCCAAGGAGAATCAATAAAATAAAAATCATATTGTTCAGCTCCAGGCAGCAATACACAGAGTCCAGTTTAGTCGTATTATGTAGGTATTACAGTTTTCTGGGTTCTCTGAAACACAGCAAGACTTTCCAAGTTGAACACCGCGTCGGCTCCCTCAGTCTGTCGTCTCTTGGTTGCTTGTCTAGCGGAGCAACCACTCTGCGGCCGACACAGTTTAAACTCCCCGAATGCAAATAAGCACCCAGAAATGGAAACCGGAATTATATAACATAATGATGTAACAAAGCACCCTGCTCCACAAACTAATCAAGATACGTCAAACTTCTTCAATTTGCAACTGTTTTTCACTAGTTCCTGCTCCACATGTAGATCGACGTGGATTACATTACATTACATTTAGTCATTTATCAGACGCTTTTATCCAAAGCGACTTACAATTGTTCAAACACCGACGGGCGCAGCCATCAGGAGCAATTAGGGGTTAAGTGTCTTGCTCAAGGACACTACAGCATGCTAGCAGGAGGAGCCTGGGATCGAACCAGCAACCTTTAGATCACTAGACGATCAGCTCTACCTCCTGAGCTACCATCCCCATAAATAAAAATAAATAAATAAATAAATAAAACTTGCACCAAAGATGTCTAAAATGCCCCGGTTCCAACGTGACCTCAATCATGTCTGCGGGTTTGGCGAGTCGTGTCCCAGACACTTTTAGCCCGAAAAATGCCAAGGAGAAAAATAATAATAATGAAAATAAGAAGCAATACACAGGGTCCAGTTTAGTCATGTTAGGTACGTACTAGGTACGTGTTTTAATGTTTTGGAATAATCTGAGATTACAATTTTTCATACCCTTCCTTTCCAGTGAAAATGATTTATCTCCAAATTTGGTGATTTTGAATGTTTGTAATAAACTGAATGAGTGCTCCTTTATAAGTGAGAAAAATTCTCCTACTTCTTAACCTAAATAAACTGGACTAGATTAGCTGGAAAATGCATTGTTACAAAGCTGAATTTGACACTTAACGCTCACACCTAGCATCAGTCCACAATCACAACTGACATTTAACCCCACCCAAATTCAGCAGTTAAACCAATCAAAGCATGGTGTAATATTAAACGTTATATTAAACGTTCAACGTTGAACTCCGCCCCATGCTGCAGGCTGGCTGCCAGGTACTCCTCTCCTTCTTAGGGAGGGCCAGCTCACATAATCCTTTGTTGTGTGAACTCCCCAAACTCCCCAAGCTCCCCAAGGATCATAGGAGCTTGCAGCTCCCATGACCCCCCACCCGAAGGATTGTATTCTTCTTCCCGGGGAAAAAAAAAAAGAATCAACGTGGTTTTTGTTGCCTTATGATCTTATTCTTTCCAACCTCCAAGGAGAAGGACATTCCTCGGAGCCGCTGCCCAGCGAAGACGACTGGCCACCTGCACAGAGCCAGGTGGAGCTAGAACCGTCCACCCCGCAAATTAAAGAAGAAATCGTGCTCGTTGCCATTCAAAAGTATGACCAGCATCCTGGAAAAGTGCTGCCTCGCCCCTTGGAGGAAGACATCGGTCAGGTTGAGCAACCACAGGTGTCCCATCTCCCGCTGACCCAGAATACCCCTGATGGAGAGATGGTGTTTCCACCTCCAAACGTACTGCAGGACATCAAAAGGGAGAGCGACGGCGAGGACATCTATAAGTTCCAACTAATCGGCAGCCCGGCCACCCTGAAGCCTGCCTGTTCTAATTTCGCGGGAGCTTTGATCGAACCCAGTGCCGGTACATTACATGATAATTGGACTCGAGACAGACCGACCATCCCAGCACGCCTTGGACAAGACATGAAAGCGGCAGCCACTGCAGCGGCAGCCCGCCCGAACGAAAAACCCACTTCCCGCCTGCTGCACCTCAAGAGCTCGAGATCCTTCAGGCCATCGTCCTGTCAAGCCAGGAGCATTCCCAAGCGGCACTGCTGCAGGGAGTGTGGGAAGGGCTTCAGCTTTGCCTGCCAGCTGGAGGTCCACATGCGCTGGCACACCAAGGAGAAGCCTTATGGCTGCACGGTGTGTCGGAAGAGCTTCACCACAGTCAGCATGCTGAAGAGGCACCACCGCATTCACACTGGTGAGAAGCCCTTCCGCTGCCACGTCTGCGGCAAGTGCTTCAATCAGTCGGCCCACCTCAACACCCACATCAGGCTCCACACGGGAGAGAGGCACAGATGAGGCTCTCTGGACTTGAAAAAGAGTTGCCTTCATGTGAACCGCGATTGGATGTCGCTGACTCTCCTGCTGAAGCGATGTACAGTAATGGTGTGAACTGTGTATTGTGTATGTGTTGTGCAATAAGCTATGGTATGTCATGTTGTTAGACATATAATTTATCAATGTGTATTGTCTTGTGCGGATTGTCTTTTAAGAGTGGTTAATATGTGGAGCTGTTTTCAGTATAGTTTGTTAAAGCTGAATTGAGCAAAATTCAAGAAAATCACAATTGATGTTGAAAGAACTGTTGACTTTGCACTCTTTTCCAATAAGTTTTTTTTATGTTGGCCTACCGTGCCAAGAAATGACAAAAAGCACAGGGTCGCTGAGCATGAATCAAATGGGAAACACTTGCAGGAGCGAAAGCGTAACAACCTTTAACGCTACTTTTAACACATCTTTTTCGTTATATTATGACTGTCCACCATTCAGAACACAACAGTAAGCCACATGATGAGGTTCTGAGCTGCTTTGCCACCGTTTTATAGCATGGAGGGAATAACCAGTTAGTGCTATTAGCAAGAAAAGATAAGTAAAAGGAAAACGTTTGGCTAAAAAGGTAGCAGTAGATTGGGGAGATTTGGGGCATCTGTAGAATTTACCAGTCCTTCCCATTACAGTGTTCTGACTCAATTTCATTAGCAGAAATATTGCTTAATGCAGCTTTAACTTTTTTTTGTGTGATGGTGAAAATCATCTTTGAACTGATATTTTGATTTGATAAATATATATTTATGAGTTAAAAAGTTGTATGTATGCTTCCTATTCATAAAATCAGCTGCAGGCCAAATGAAGCTGTTCAATGGCTTTTGTTTGCTTGGACTAAAAGTAGGAGACTGCACGTCGTTGTAAGGGACAGATCTACTGCCTGAAAGTTATCTTTGGTTTCTCTTCAACAGCGTTGATGAGGACACACTCCACTTAAAATGAATGATATAATTATTAAACGGAGCTCTTGTGTTGCAAGATCTAAATTGCAAATATGTACTAATTCACCAGTTCCAGCCAGAATATGAGTTTTTCATCACAATAAACTCAAATTTCAGACTGAAAGTGAGCACTCTTATTAGGCCAGAAGAAGAAGCAGTTATATCTGTTTGTGAAGTTATTTTTGTGGCCAACGGGATAATGGGGTGCCGTGGTAAAAAGTGTGAAATGGCAGAAAAAAGGTTTGGAAACACTGCTCTACAACACCAGGCGGTAAAATCCTTACATGATTTTTCCCAACATACCAACATGTCAAATGTAAAATAGCAAAATAAGTTAAGAGACAGAGTAGAGTGCTGTCAATTAATAATCTAAGTAAAAAGTCTCTGGTATTCATAGTGCAATGTTTCTGATGTCATAAACAATGTCCGCCCTCATGAAAGGGTAGGTGTTTTCCATAAATGCATAATGGTCAGCATTAGGTGGTAGAATATACTGTCCTTCAATAAATGCTCTCTGCCCTCTCATTGGCTGAATAACAACGATAAGGTGTAACCGTGTGTTATTTCAAAATAACATAACACTTCTCTGTGTCCCCGATGAATGCTCTTGCACCAGAAAGCATTGTTTTTTTATATGAAAGGACTTAATCAAAAAAACTTTGATTACTCTGATGTGTCTCCCGATGCAGCCCCCCCCCCCCCCCCCCTCTCCCATGTGATCCGAGGCCCCTCCGGTGAAACAAGTCTGTTTAGAAATAGTAATTCAAAAGAGCCAAAGAAGTTAGAGAAGCAAAAAATGAACAGCTGGTTGCCTTTAGAAGCATTTAGTAGTCAATACTAAAAAAAAAAAACATACAACATACCTATTGTTCCTGAACGCTCCAAAAAATAAGTCGCAATTGTGTGAGCACCCAGCTTCAAGGAGTCCCACACCCTATCATTTTGTGGAAAAAAGAGACCTTTTATCCAATCAAGCTTGCCATTGGTGCAGATGACCTGTGGATTTTTTCGGTGTGTACTGAATCATATCAGGAGGGTCTTTCAAAAACACTAACAATAGGATGCTAATGTTACCTCGACGTATGAGGGTTGTTCACCTCGGACTACGTGAGGCTCTGGAAGCAGAGTGTTGATGGTGTATTAAAAGCTGTGAATGAACTCCTTTGAATACAATTGTTGACTTGTCATAAAAATTGTTTTCCTCTTAGTGTAGGACCTAACAAAGATTCAAGATTCAAGAGGTTATTTGTCACATAAGGGGAGTGAGAGTTTAAGAGAGAGGTGTTCAAATATTGTTTGGACACAACAAAATGATCATTATACGCCTGGGGATTCTAGCAGTCTACGGCTGTTGCTGTCCACTGAAGTCCACTCCGGGGGCGGGGGGGGGGGGGGGTGTGTGTGTGTGTGTGTGTGTGTGTGTGTGTGTGTGTGTGTGTGTGTGTGCGTGTGTGCGCGTGCGTACGTGCGTGCGTGTGTGTGTGTGCTCCATGCTTGCCTGTGTCCAGTATAATATGTCCCGTGAGGACAGTACGTCGAGGAGGAGATCCAACTTTTCTCTTTCACTGTATTGAATCGTTGCAGGCCTGCGTAGAAGAAAATTTTAATCTAAACGTGAGTATGCATTTCAAGATCCATTTTTGTAGAGTCTGAAGGTCATCGCATACAATATATTTTTTTTCTTTTATGTTCGGACATTTTGGAATGTTGTCAGGGCTCTAGCCAATTATCCAGATAGTTTTTAACTAATCAACTTCAAACTACTCATTTTACTATTAATTTTACAAACAAGTAATTTGACTCAATTATTTTCTCTTATAAGAGGGGGAAATGATTTTTGTACAACTATGTTGAATGATGAATAGCCATAAAGTGGCCTATTTGAATAATTGTATTATATGCCCAATTTAAGTGCTGAAATTCCCTGAAAATAGCCCATTTTGTGCTGAAGTGTTTGAAAAGTCCTTGAACAAAAAGGATTATTGAAAACCTGCGATATTCCACCTGTTTTTTTCATTGTAAGTCACTTTCAACTAAAGCGTATTCTAAATGACAATGTAATGTATTTTTTTGTTCTTCAAACCGTAACTTCAGAAAACATTTCCAGGATCGCTTTTACGACAGATTGTGCCAGGGAAATGCAAATTTAATCCAGCATGGTTGGAATTAGACACTTATAATAGTAGATGACAATGAGATTTTATATATAATATACAAGTACACACACACTAATATATATAGACTGAGATTAAGATATTTTATTTAATAAAGATCACATTAAAGATTATATTTGTTTTGCATGAAGTCCTTGAAAATTGAAGTTCTTGAATTTTATTTTTTAATGCCAGAATGAACCCTGCCGATAGTTCAAAAGCATTGCTGGAATCAGGGAAAGAAAAGTGTCAGTGAAAGGTTTCGGGGTCCCTCTCACTAAAAAAAAAGCTGTGAAAGAATAAACACAGGAAGCTTTCCATCAAGGGATGAGAATAGCAGGTACGTCCATCAATGAGATATCTGTAATGGAAATCCAATAATTGATCACGTCTTTCTTATGGGTCAAAGATATTGATGGGATCACATGCCTTATTGATGTTACAAGCCTTACACGTAGCGGCCTTCTTTTGTGAACCCTTATACACAGTGGCAGGGTGCCCATTTCTTTTCTCACGGTTCTATGTGTATTCAGACTGTGAAGGCCATGAAATTCTCTTGTTTTCCTTCGAGGGCTTGTGTGTAACTTTCATATAAACAAGACCTACACTTCCCACACAAGGTACTTTTCCAAAGGAGGCGCACCATCTATATATACAACTAGAATGTTTAGATTTTTTGGCTGCCTTGTTGAATGCTATGAAACGTTTTTGAAACTGTTTGTATTATTGTATTCAGAGACCTGAGTTTATTTGTAGAGGTCAGACGTGATTTTAGCACCTCACACGAGGTAGGACTGAAATTCCACGACACATCAGACTGAAGTCCTTCAGAAGATAAGAATAAATGTTGTGGATAATCCAAGATTCAAGATTCAAGTCAAATGATGAGACCAAGGGTCTGGTGCTCTCAGGAGAAATTGAACAAAAAACAGTTAGTCCATTCTACCCTAACACCGATTTCAATCAATCTTGTTCAGTGTTGTCTTCGTCAAAGATCCAGAAACAAATGGTCTAAAAGGGCATTAATATAAATTCTAAATGTCTGTCACCCAGACAGATATTTCGAATACTGCTTTATAGTCTTGGGTCGTTTTTACCCTTTATATAGACCTGCTCTGTGTGTCTCTACTCATCCCGTCTGATGATGAAGCTGCAAAATTTGGATTTGATGAAGAGCTGTCATTGGATATTGAATGGCTAAACGACCATGCAATAGATACAGAGCAGAGCATGAGCACAAATTATAAGCAGACATGTGAACCAGTCCATCTTATCCAAGTCATAAGTAAGTCTCAAGTCATTTGGTCCAAGAATCAAGCAAGTCCCAAGTCATTTTTCCTTGGGCAAGTCAAGTCACAGATTATGTCAAGTCAAGTTAAGTGGAGTCCTTAGTTAAGACAAGTCAAGTCCCAAGTCAAGTCACCCTTCCCAAGATACTGCAGTCTTACCTGCAGTAGCCGGTCTTTAAGATAAAAGACAAGGTATTAGTACCTGTCTAATAATATTATATATATAGTAGTACCTGTTCAAAAAGTATGACAATGAATTGAATTTGTATTATAATTATTGATATTCAGTGAAATAAATGTAATCAAACAAACAATTTTATAAAACCTTATATACTGTTTTTCTTAATTACTTCTCAATCAAAAAAAATATTCCCTCAACCATCACTATTAAACAGTGAAAAACTGACAGCCGGACTAAACATCAAACTTTGTTACATTCCACCCCTGTCTGTCCGTCCATCTGCCTTTTAGCAGAATATCTCAAAAAGTTATAAACATATTTGCACAAATGTATTTGATTAAATTAAAATGATTTGAATGGAATTTTTGAATCCGGAAGTGATGACTCTTGGCACAGCCGCGGCCGCCATGATGATCTGATCTGATCATACTGTGTATTTGTGTAACCAACGGGATGGTAACGAGTGCTTCTCGTTAAAGAAAACGTCAGGTAGCGAAAAGCTTGACTGACAAAGTAGTCATCCAATCATGACAATGAAAATTTGATCAAAGCTTCTATATTTGATAAACATTTTTAAACACACAAAGAACTTTTTGATAGATTAAAAAATGTAAAAGATTTTATTAAATCCTAATTTTCATTTTTTCCGAGTTCCAGTGAACGCATCACTTTTGAAACGAATTCGTTTTCCGAGTTTCCCATGAATGAAGCATCCGTATTTGCTTGGACAGCCGTGTCCGTGTCCAAACGTGAGTGTAAACAAACATGGTGTAAAACAGTCAAATACAGGATAAATAATCAGTGTTTTTTTGTTTATTACACTTCGGGATAAAAATCGGACACATTGGTTGCATAACTGCCCATCCCGATGTGGTCAAAAAGTCAATCAAAGACCGATTTCGGTCGGGCTTTTATAAGTTTCTATCACTATTTGCAAGTCATCAAAAAAGGGGGTCGAGTCGAGTCCAAGTCACAATGACTTGAGTCCACATCTGATAATAAGACAAGAAGGTAATATCAAGGGAATTAAAGATGGAGTAGTAGAACAAAAAATTTCTCTTTTTGCTTACAACATTATGATGTGCATAAGTGAACCTATCTCGTCAGTACCAGCTATTCTAAAAAATTTAAGTGATTAATGGGAAATATCAGGATAAAAAACAAATGTCTCAAAATCTGAAGCAATGATACTCTTGGGTAAATGGCCTACCCAACTAGATGAAAGAGTTCAATTCCATTGGTCCGACAAAGGTTTTAAATACCTTGGAATTAATATCACTCCATGCACCACAAAACTATACAACACAAATTATGAACGCTTAATGAAAGAGTTAAAAACATACCTTCCACTCTTCCAGACTCTTCCTTCTTTAGTGAGTTGAATGTAGTGGTGGAGAGCATCCCCAAGGGAGAGAGAGTGGTTGTTTAAGCAGATCTCAATGGGCATGTTGGTGATGGGATCAGAGACATAAGTGACGAGAAGGTGATGGGTAGGTATGGTGTCAAGGAGAGGAATGTGGAAGAACAGATGATGGTGGACTTTGCTAAAAGGATGGAATTGGCTGTTGTGAATATATCAAGAAGAGTGAGGAACACAGGGTGACATTCAAGAGTGGAGGGAGGTGCACACAGCTGGACTACATCTTATGCAGGATGTGCAATCTGGAGAAGAGTAGTGACTGCAAAGTGGTGGTAGGGGAGTGTGTTGCTAGGCAGCATTGGATGGTGGTCTGTAGGACGACTCTGGAGGCCAAGAAGAGGAAGAGGGAAAGATAAGAGAAGAGCCAAAGATAAAATGGTGGAAGTTCAAAAAGGAGGAGTATTGCATGCAATTTAGGGAAGAGGTAAGGCAGGCCATAGGTGGGAATTAACGGTTACCAGATGAGTGGGAAACAACTGCAGAAGTGGTGAGGGAGACAGCCAAGAAGGTACTTGGTGTATCATGCGGGAAGAGTAAGGAAGACAAGGAAGAGCTTGGTGAAGAAGAAATGGGGTAGTCAGAGAGATGAAGAAAGTAGACAGGAGTACAAGCTGATGCGGCGCAAGGCGAAGAGGGAAGTTGCAAAGGAAAAGGCATATGATGAGTTGTATGAGAGGTTGGACTGTAAGGAAGGAGAAAAGGACCTGTACCGATTTGCAAGACAAAGGGACCAAGCTGGGAAGGATGTACAGCAGGTTAGGGTGATGAAGGATAATTTGGGGAATGTGCTGACTAGTGAGGAGAGTTTGTTGAGAAGGTGGAAGGAGTACTTTGAGGAGTTGATGAATGAAGAAAATGAGAGGGAGAGAAGAGTTGATGATGTGGGGATAGTGGATCAAGAAGTGCAGCAAATTAGCAAGGATGAGGTGAGAACAGCATTAAAGAAGATGAAGTGGAAAGGCAGTTGGCTCAGATGACAAACCTGGGGAAGCATGGAAATGTTTAGGTGAGATGGCAGTGGAAAGGGAGAGGATGCCGGAGGACTGGAGAAGAAGTGTACTGGTACCCATCTTCAAGAATAAGGGAGACGTACAGAGCTGTAGTAACTACAGGGGAATAAAGTTGATCAGCCACAGCATGAAGCTATGGGAAAGGGTAGTGAAGGCTAGGTTAAGAGGAGAGGTGGGGATCAGTGAGCAGCAGTATGGTTTCATGCCAGGAAAGAGTACTACAGATGCAATGTTTGCTCTAAGAATGGAAAAGTACAGGGAAGGCCAGTGGGAGTTGCACTGCGTCTTTGTGGATTTAGAGAAAGCATATGATAGGGTGCCCAGAGAGGAAGTGTGGTATTGCATGAGGAAGTCGGGGTGGCAGAGAAGTACGTAAGAGTGGTACAGGATATGTATGAGGGCAGTCGGACAGTAGTAAGGTGTGCAGTAGGCGTGACGAAGGCATTCAAAGTGGAGGTGGGATTGCATCAAGGGTCAGCTCTGAGCCCTTTCTTGTTTGCAATGGTGATGAACAGGTTAACAGATGAAACCAGGCAGGAGTCTCCATGGACTATGATGTTCACAGATGAGATTGTGATCTGTAGCGAGAGTAGGGAGCAGGTTGAGGAGAGCCTGGAGAAGTGGAGGCATGCATTAGAGAGAAGAGGAATGAACGTCAGCAGGAATAAGACAGAATACATGTGCCTGAATGGGAGGGAGGGCGGTTATTGAAGGCAGATGATCCGTTGTGGCGACCCCTAAGGATTTCAATCGCTACCCTTAGAGTTACCTATAGCTAAATTCTAACTTTTTTAAAAGCTTCCATCTAAATTCATATGGCAAATGAGAAACATAGAGTTAGACTAAAAACATTATTGAATTCCAAACATAGGGGTGTCTCAATTTACCCCATCTCAAATACTAGTGGCACAGTGGCGCAGTGCATTGCACTGCTGCCTCACAGCAAGAAGGTCCTGGGTTGATTCCCGCCTGGGGCGCTGTTGGCACCGTGCTCCGGCGGGTTATCTCCCAAATAGGAGCCTTTCTGTGTGGAGTTTGCATGTTCTCCCCGTGCTCACATGGTGTTTCCTCCACTTCATGTCAGTAAGGACCCCCACCAAAAACATGCACCCATCATCGTCTGACCAGCGATGGACACTTATCACCTGGTCCCCGGGCGCGTCCACGTACGCTGCCCACTGCTCCTGGCTGTGCCCCCGGAGGAAGGACAAGCCAGGATGGGTCAAAAGCAGAGGAGCCATTTCACCGGCCACCATCAAAGCATGTGCATGTGTGTGTGTGTGCAAGCATGTGTTATAGTGTGGTGTGTTGCGTGATGAATTAAGACTGTTTCTTTCTTCTTCTTTCTACTTGTGTGTGACTTCTTTCTTTCTACTGGACAGCACAATTAAGAACATTCGTAGCATGGATAACAGAAGACCAGGAAACCCAAATGTTCCATTGGGCATGCTACCTTTTTTAACTCAAGCACAATGGATAAAGAAAATGAAATACGCAATGTGAATGGATCAAATTCACCTTGAAGGTCTGGTCAGACAAAAGAAAACTATTAAACATCCCAACAATTTCTAGAGTGCTAAAAATAACCACAAATACTAATTCCTTACCAACCAAAACTGATGCGGGTGACAGAGGCATGTTTATTATCGATCAGTTATTTGAAGGGGAGGGCCTACGATCATTTGACCACCTCCAACAGCAATTGAATCTTGCTAGAGGTGACTTTTACAGATTCTTACAAATACAACACTATTTACAAATCCACACAGGCTGGCAACAGATATGTAAAATACAGTCTAAACTGGAACAATTTTTCACATAAACTGTAAAGGGAACAATAAAAACTAATTGAATCTCCCATATATACAAGACACTTCAAGATACATCAATGAGTAACACTTATATTGAAGATATACGATATAAGAAGATATTGAAGAAAAATGGGAGCCAGAAATGAATAATATGCTTAAAGATGAAACTTGGGAAAATGCATGCAGAGATGGACACAAACATACAAATAGTGCAATATGGAAAGAGTTCGACTGGAAGGTCAGATTGACGTTTTTCAAAACTCCCCTTGCTATAACAAGATACTGTATATTAATGTCTTTCATTTATGCTGGAGGGAGTGTGGACTTATTGGAGACCACACCCACATTTCTGGGGGGATTGCCCTTAAATATATTAATATTGGAAAGATGGAAATATTGGAAAAATGGGAATTCAACACATTATGGGATTTGATCTGCCACTAAACCCAGCGTGCTATATTTTAGATGAGGTTCCAGCTGACCTGGTCAGAAAACAAAAATATTTTCTTGGGGTATTGCAAAAAAAAGAATCACTATTAAATGGAAAAATACAAATCCTCCAACAATACTAGACCTGAGTGCGAAAATAAAACAAATATATTGTTTACAATTATGGAAAGCATGAGAGCAAAAGTACAACTAATCAAATATATTTTATGTTAAATGGGCTCCCGTCATATTCAAACTCCCAATGTGAAAGTGAAAGTATGTGATGTATATGAGTATGACCATCACCCACGCCCTATCTGTAACGGACATGGCTCCAGATATTATATGTTGACATGTCGATCTCTTGTGGTGCGTCAATGGTGATGCCACGTTTGATTGACCACAAAGAAACTATGAAATGTGAATATAATTTCTATGACTTGTAATGCCTCTCCACATATGAAAACAAAATCAAAAGCGGTGACCTTACTGTTAAAGATTGTATAGACTGAAGTATTGGTGATGTAAAAGAATGCTTTAAACAATAAATAGACTAAAACTAGAGAGACTAAAAGAGACTAAAAAGACTGTTTAAAGGGATCGGGGCTACTGACTCACGTGAGATGTCTCAAAATAGAGCAGGCCATCTGGCTATGATGTCTTCAGTGCTGGGATACAGGTTGATGATTTAATGTCTTCTACATTTACATTTTACATTTAGTTATTTAGCAGACGCTTTTATCCAAAGCGACTTACAAGAGAGAATAACATTCAAGCTACATTGCGACAGAGACATTAGTGTAACAAAAAATACTGCTAGGTAGTGCTAAGTAATTGTAGGTTAGGAGAGGAGGTACTCACTGAAGAGCTGGGTCTTCAAGTGCTTCTTAAAGACAGAGAGGGAGGTCCCTGCTCTGGTCATTTTTGGCAGCTCATTCCACCAACGTGGAACTACAAATGAGAATAGCCTGGATTGCCGTGGCTGTATGGCCGGCAGAGCCAGGCGACGCTCATTTGACGAGCGCAGCATCCGGGGGGCAACATGTGCTCTTACAAGAGCATTTAAGTAGGTGGGAGCATTCCCAGCAATCACTCTGTAGGCCAGCATAAGAGACTTGAACTTGATGCGAGCGGCTACAGGTAACCAGTGGAGCTCGATGAGCAGCGGAGTGACATGTGCCCTCTTTGGCTGGTTGAACACCAGTCGCGCCGCCGCATTCTGTATCATCTGCAGTGGCTTCACCGCACAGGCCGGCAAGCCTGTTAAGAGAGCGTTGCAGTAGTCGAGACGGGACATCACCAAGATTTGTACCAGCAGTTGAGTGGCATATTGGGTCAGGTACGGCCTGACTTTTCGGATGTTGAGTAGTGCGAAGTGGCAGGACCGGGAGACGGCGGCAACATGGTTCGAGAATGTCAGTTGGTCATCAATAATGACACCAAGATTCCTTGCAGCCTTGGTAGGAACAAGAGATAGAGAGTCGTGATAAATACCTTGTTTGGCCGGGGAGACCAGAAGTTCAGTTTTCGCCAGATTTAGTTGAAGATGATAATCTTTCATCCATGTGGATATGTCAGCGAGACAATCCGAGATCCGCGTCGAGACAGTGGGGTCGTCGGGCGGGAAGGACAGATAGAGTTGAGTATCATCCGCATAGCAGTGATATGAAAAGCCATGTGAGCGGATGATCGGGCCCAGCGAGGTGGTGTATATGGCAAAGAGGAGGGGTTCTAGCACCGAGCCTTGGGGCACCCCTGTGGTGAGGTTGTGAGTCACAGACAGCTGGCCTTGCCATGTCACACTGAACGAGCGCCCAGTAAGGTAAGATTCGAACCAGGAAAGTGCACTGCCCGTTATGCCCATGCTTGAGAGTATGGACAGGAGTATGCAATGATTGACAGTGTCAAAAGCAGCTGATAAGTCTAGCAGAATGAGAACCGAGGATTTGGCAGCAGCTATAGCAGTTTTTAAGGCATCTGTCACAGACAACAGGGCTGTTTTGGTGGAGTGACCACTTTTGAAGCCAGATTGAAGTGTATCGAGAAGGTTGTTTCTTGACAGGTATTCTGTAACCTGTCTAGAGACCGCCCTCTCTATGGTTTTGGAAAGGAATGGGAGGAGAGAGACCGGCCGATAGTTTTCTACTTGATTGGGATCGAGTGAGGGTTTTTTGAGCAGTGGTGCGACCCGAGCCACTTTGAAAGCGGAGGGGAAAGTGTCGGAAGTTTGGGAAGAATTAATCATATGTGTGATTGCCAGGGTGATAGTCGGTGATATGGCTTGAAGGAGGTTAGATGGGATCGGATCTAGCGGACAGGTAGTAGGACGGCTACATGTTAGTAGTTTAGATACCTCACTTTCAGCGAGGGGGGTGAAACCAGGGAACGATGAGCCTAGGGCTGGAGAAGACAGATTGTGAGTAAGTTGTTTAGTGAATTGGCTGCTGATGGCTGCCACTTTGTTAGTAAAAAAGGAGGCAAGGCAGTCAGCAGTGAGGTTAGTGGCTGGGGGAGGTGGTAGAGGGTAAAGCAGAGACTTGAAGGTGGCGAATAACTTATGTGTGTCTGTGGCACCGTTGATCCTATCGTTGAAGAAGGCCTTCTTTGCAGTAGTGATGCTGGAAGAGAAGGAGGACAGCAATGTCTGGTAGCTTGCAAGATCTTCAATTGTTTTGGATTTGTGCCATTTCCTCTCGGCTGCTCTGAGGTCAGTGCGCGTTGCCCGGAGGGTGTCAGTCAGCCAAGGGTGCGACTGGGTTGAACGAGCAGGTCTGGTGGATAGTGGACACAGGCTATCCAGACATGAGCTCAAGGTGGAGCAGAGAGAATCAGTGGCATCATTAACCTGCAGAGAGGAGAAAGTGCCGTGAGGCGGAAGAGAAGAGGAGAGCACAGAGGAGAAGTGGGTGGGAGACAGGTTGCGGAGATTGTGGCGGATAGTAACCATGGGTGGGGAGGTGGGGGGTTGTTTTGGTAGCTGGACATTGAAGTGGATGAAGAAGTGGTCAGAGAGATGAAGAGGAGTGACCCTTAGGTTGTCCGTGGTGCAGCTCCGAGCAAGAATGAGATCAAGCTCTTTGCCAGCCTTGTGAGTCGGTGGAGTCGGGACCTGTCTTAGGTCGAATGAGCGAACCAAAGACAGGAAGTCAGCCGAGCTCGCACTGTCCAAGTGGATGTTCATGTCTCAGAGGACGAGCATGGGACACTCATGCTCAGGAATTGATGACAGCAGGGTGTCAAGCTCATGTAGGAAGTCACCTAGTTGTCCTTGTGGACGGTAGATGACGACCACATAGGCTTTCACCGGAGCAGTCACCAAGACGCCGTGATATTCAAAGGAGACAAGGTTGTTTAAAGGCAGCAGTGGATTAAATTTCCATGTGTTGGAAATTAGCAGGCCAGTCCCACCACCACGGCCAGATGGTCTGGATGTGTGGGAGAATGTGTAGTTTGTGGAGAGTGCAGCCGGGGTTGCACTATCTTCCGGTTTAATCCACGTCTCAGTGAGGGCAAGGAGCTCCAAGGAGAGGTGGTTGGCATGACCAGAAATGAAGTCTGCCTTGTTAACTGCAGATCGACAATTACGACAATAACGAGGCTTTCTGGGTGACCTTGAAGTTGTAGAGATGCGGTAGTAGCACATTTTGTATGGAGTGAGAAAAAGAAGGCAGGTTTGCCTTGTTTGGTGTCCTTGCTTCGGTGGACGTGCAGAGGTAGACGTGTGTCTTTACACAGAGCGTCTTCACACAAGAGGGACTACAAATGGGCCAACGCTTCAAGGGCAGGACCATAAATAGGTGATAGAATACAGTTGCTCATGTGATTAGGGTTGCACCTGGCTAAGAGCACGCCCACATTCTGTACTTCTACTACTACTACTACTACTACTACTACTACTACTACTACTAATACTACAACTTCTCAAGTATGTCTGGTTTGACTTGTGTGGTGCTTAGACAAGTTCTGTTGTTATTGTAGGCTTCATTGGCTCTTTCAAGGACCATCTCGATTTCATAAGTAAAGCATGAGATGGGGAATTGTTTTGACCATGATTCACATCTGTCTTTGCTAGTCCGTGGAGACACATTAATGGTATCCTGTGAGCAATCCTGTGGCAGCATGATCCCTCAGTGCTTAGAACCTTTTGCCTCAAAGCAAAGAAACTTGATTTCCGGCAGCCCCAGGTCCTTTCTGTGTGGAGTTTGCATGTTCTCCCCGTGTTTCCTTGGGTTTTTTTGGGTTCTCCGGTTTCCTCCCATCATAAAAATACATTTATGTTTGGGGTTAATACTCCTCCGTTTCCGTTATCTGGTCTGAGATGTTTAAGTCTCTCCAGTCATAATGTCCGAGGAAAATAATTCCCTCCAAGGACAATTTGAATTAGTGCTGGGTGGATCATTTCGATCTGTTCATTTCAGTGCTTGGCAAGTTGCAACGGGCCGATAAAACTGCTCATGCAACATAACATTACAAAATTATGTAATTAATTTAATGGTTTTATTTGAGTCATGACTCAAATTGTTGTCAATTTACTACCAACTGTGACCGTAATTCTGATGTGACTTAGGTGGTATAATATACAATTGAGTGCACTTATTGACAGTATGGTAATGCTTTAAAGGTGCCATTGTATCTAAACCAGTTGTTATGTTAATACATGTTATGGGCCAGCGCAGTCTAATCGGGGCCAGGGATTTGGTGGCTGATTGGAGGGCAACCCTCCTGGCATTTGCCTAATTGCCAGAAGGCCAGTCTGTCACTGGTGGTGTACCATCATCACTTGATGTCTTTTTGAAAGGGACACATTTCAGAAATTGCTAGTATGCCTAGCCTAAACTTGTTTAAAATAATATGTTTGCCCTAAAGTTCATTTTGCAACCTGAGGCCCATATACTTCTATGAATAAATCTAGGTTCCTCTCGATCATGGGTCTCAAACTCGCGGCCCGCGGGCCGGTGGAGGCACGCGGAACAATATTTTTTGGCCCCCTACCTGACATGCAAAGTTTAGTGCGGCCCGCGCGTTTTTTTCACACGCACCTTTTTGCCAAGTAGTTGCACGGGTCATTGCCCTGTGTGTTTTATATATTTTTTATCACTTTTGGGCTACCATATCTCAGGTGACAAGTTAGCCAACACGAATTAGCAATATTAGTCACTTGGTTGAAATGTGATTCCGGAGTGACACCAAGTGGAAGGAAAATATATCCTCTCACCCAGTGCAGGGTACAGAGGACCTAGGAAGTGGGCGGACTCAACAAGAGTAATCAGTGACCTAATAAAGACAGCAGAGTGTTGCAATAGGAAAGGGAAAAGGATTACATGGATGGCAAATAGCATGAGATGGGCGGCAAGAACAAAAGCCAAATGGTGGTTAGAACCTGAATATTATAAAGAAGAAGAAGTTATAGATTATTATTACAAGAGAAATAAAGAGAAGGACAAAGGACAGATAGATCGCAAAAGAAAACAAATTTACCAAGAACAACTTAATCAAAAAGAGCAAGAAATGAAAATATATAAAACATGAGACAATGCGCTTGATGTTAAGAATTAGGACAGGTGGAGTAACATGGACCTATCTGTGTGAAAAGCTCTTCTCCACCATGAACTTTAATAAGTCAAAGTACAGGTCCAAACTTACTGATGAGCATCTTCAAGCCGTACCGAGGGTCTCAACCGCTTCCTCCCTCAAGCCAAATGTGGCTCAGCTGTGTTATAGGAAGCGCTGCCAGGTCTCTGGCAGCAAGGTGTAGGTAAGAGAAGCCTATGTTCTGAAGAACCGTTCATGTTCTGAACTGTTATTAATAAAGATTGAGAAGATTGGATCAGTTGTACTTTTTTTGGAATACTTAAAACCCTTTTTTTGTGGAATACAAATAGATAGCTAATAATAGATTACAGGTAACCTTGAACCGACAATGAGTGGCGACAGCCGTCTTAGGTTGTATGATTTTATTGTATATCTTGTTACATAATTGCAGGCTATAATGTCATAGACGTTATGGTTATGGGCAATGAATCTGAATAGTCTTACCGGCCCTCTTAGTTTATTTGTCAACACTGTGGCGGGGAAGACACACCCAACACACAGGCAACACGTCAGCGAGGAGGAGGAGGAGGAGGAGTTGGAGGAGGAGGAGGAGGAGGAGGAGGACAGCTGACACGGATAGAAGTAGAATAAAAAAAAAAAGCAAACACTTTATTTTTTTTAACAAAAGGATAACGTGATTACACACGATAACTAAAACCATTAGATAGATAGAACAGTAAAGAATAATGCAATAGCAGAGAGAGAGAGAGAGAGAGAGAGAGAGAGAGAGGAGAGAGAGAGAGAGAGAGAGAGAGAGAGAGAGAGAGAGAGAGAAGGAGAGAGAGAGAGAGAGAGAGAGAGAGAGAGAGAGAGAGAGAGGGGGAGGAGAGAGAGAGAGAGAGAGAGAGAGACCGCATTGGACGCGGACGCGAGACAGACGTGGAGGTGCCGCACATGCTGCCGCAAGAGAGCGGTCCCCGTAGGTAAGTCCATTATTATTATTATTATTATTATTATTACTACTACACTTAATAGCGGGGAGGGGAGATGAACGCCGAGCAGGGGTCCGGAACATTCGTCACCGCCCCCCCCCCCCGCTCCACCCATCCTCAGTCTCTGCAGCCGCTAATCCGCAGTGTTTACCGGCCCCAGGCTGCACCGAGTCTCGCCGCTCTGCAGCATCTCCTCCGGATGCTGCTGCAATCTGCTTCCCTGCGCAAATCGGCGTGAAGATCCCCCGAAATAAACCCAAAATATCACGTCAAATATCTACGTGCAATGCGATCAGCCTTTCGGAGATGTGACGTGATGGGGTGGTTCACGAATACACACTTTTTTTTAACCCACTATCGGTTGTCAAGTTTGGCTGTGAGGCCCTGAGGATGAGTCAAGTCCTGGGTCCTGGCCGGCGGGACAACGCCTGTTTATCGTTAATAATATGATGGGCCGATATGATGGAGTATATCGCGAAATACGAGCTGACGATGATAAAATAGGGCGATATAGTTACATGTTGTCTCTTCTGGCTGCATTACGGTGAAGTGATTCCATTGCCAATGAACTTCATAGACTTTTCTAGAATCTACCTGTCTGTCCATAAAAATCACATTGCCAAAGATGTGAACGTGTGAATGTCATCAAATAATAAATATTGAGGTATTGAACAAAAAAACATTGTGATGTTTGACTTTCGTCAGTATCACCTGGCCCTATGTAAAGGGGAGACCAGGATGGATTGTAGCCATGCACTAGGCCTTGCATATGGGGTGCATGTGTCAGCTGGCCTGCCCTTTGTGGAACGGAGGACGGATTGAAGGTGTAAAGTTGGCAGTAAATGATGTCCTGTCACCTTATCAGCATGCATTTGACATTGGGCTGATATTAACTGTACCTACCTACCAGCGTGTGTGTCAGAAGTGGTGGCCAGTTAATGGTCTTACATAACAACCAGAAAGGATAACATCTGGTCCCTCTCTCAATAGGGAGCTTGCATCACACACACACACACACACACACACACACACACACACACACACACACACACACACACACACGCACACACACACACACACACACACACACACACACACACACACACAAATGGAATCAACGACCCTTTCAGTAGGAGAGGGAGTGGGAGAGAAAAAACATGAGGGTCTAACACAGTGATTTGTTTATTATTATTATTATTATTATTATTATTATTTGTGGTAGTAGTGTTGTTTACACTGTGGATTTGATATCAATACACCTATTGGACATAAACAAGAATTGCTTAAATAAAAAGCTGTACTTGACTTCTGGTTTCATAGATACCAGGACAGCCTGCACACACTGCGCATTGATTTGTCAAGAGTTCATTAATATTAAGTATTATCATTCGGTTCATTGGTGGACCTGGGCAGTAGACTGGCCTGTTCTTTGGAGGATTTACGAGTATAATTCGTCAACTTTGTTGGGTTGAACCTGAGATTTCAGTAGGGCCACGATGATTCTTTGAAAAGAGACCACACACACACACACACACACACACACACACACGCACACACACACGCACACACACACACACACACACACACACACACACACACACACACACACACACACACACACAGACTTGACTGTGTGACTCATCGTCCTGGGAAGCAGGACTTTATTCAATTAACCTTTCTGTTTGTGCTCTCGGTGGCCGGGGGTCGGGAAATGGTTACCGAACAGATCTTAATTTAGGGCTCACGGTGATTGACGGGCCAGACTCTGACAACACCATAGGAGCGGATCATAACTCTTCCAATCAGCTCTATAGCGCCATTGTTTTATGGCTTTTAGCCATTGACGTACCTGTTTAAAGTAATGTGATTTATTTGATTTGTACACTGATGTTTTGTGTCTGGTTTGTGTAATAGAAAAGGCCATCTAGTTCTAACCTGTTCTAACAAGAAACAAATATATTCTGTTCTATTAGGGATGTATGGATACTGAATAGAGTATTATACCGACAACCAAATGTCAAACATGTCAGTTGTAAAGGAAGAAACATGTGATTTTCTGCAGTTTTGGTTGAAAAAGATGCATGTCTCAGTGGAATGGATAATAATATAATAATATATTATAATATAATAATAATAAATGGATTATCATTTGATTTATCATGTTCTAATGAGTCACAGTCACAGTTAGTCCATACTCTCCGGTAATAGACCCCAATTTTACTTTGTATTGGTCAATACAAAGATTTTCTTCTATTCTTTGAATGTTCAATGTATTGTATATAGTTTAACAGTAGATGAAGAGAGCATGGAAATCATATTGCAGTTCGGTCCTCCTCCGTGTGTCTCTTTTTGGAACTATCTAGTTAGTATAATCCCCGTACTTGGCCAAGGCTTCCATATTTGCTTATATAGGCCACACCGCTGCGCCTGGGATCCACAGATCCAGATCCAAGAGAATGTGCCCTGCTTCTGAATTAAATTTATTTATTTAATAACATTTTTTAAAGGGGGCTGTTAGATTTATACTTTACATGTTGAACCACTAATTTTAAAAACTTACCAATGAGGATGGATGCATGTACAAAATACCAACCAGCACCAAAGTCCCCCACCCCACCCCCCCGCCATACACACAGACACACCCACACCTGTAACTGCTAAAAAATGCAACACCATATCCAGACAGAGGATGGGACACGTAGTCGGTCATCTATTGAGGAAATTGGGCACAGAGGAGTCAGGTGTCAGGGCTTGACTGACAGGAGGAAGGCTCGCTCTGATTAACAGTTGGGAGAGGGAAGGAGAGAGGCGTGTGAATGCCTGCCGTGGGCAGGTCGGCCTTCTGCCTTGGGGCACGCGCTTCACTACCATGCACGTGTAAGTGTCACATTCTAAGTGTAATTTACTTCTTACTGCAACTTACTTTCTGCAAGTCCTGTTCACTTACGCTGTGCCAGATTGTCTTGTACCTTCCACCCAACTTTCCAGTGTCCTATTCTGTATCCTTGCCTGCCTGGTTCTGACTGTGTTCCTGTCTTCTGGATTATGGATTTACCCTTTGCCTGCACCTTTCAAATTGATAGCCTTAATGACTGATTCCCTGATTTGACCTCCTCGCCTGTTTCTTACCCTGTCTTCTGCCTGAGTCCCTGATTCTGCCTGATTGTGTCTGTGGTCGTGCTGTTGGGTTCAAGTATTTTCACCAGACAGTCTTTGTGGTTGTGGCATAGCAACGTTTTTCTATTTTGATGAACTGCTGTAATTCCTGAGTTTGACCAGCAGGTGCCAATCTTACTATGCGCTATGCATGCTTATCTTACCCATTCCAATCCTGAGTCTCTGCGTCTGTCTTATGTTGCTGAACGTGTTTTCATTTTACAACACAGTTTACTGTATGTGACCTTTTGAAACTTTGACTGGCATTAGGTACACACACACACACACACACAAACACACACACACACACACACACACACACACACACACACACACACACACACACACTTCTGTGAGGCCATATGGCGCTCCTCTCCTGGCTCAGTTACTTGAAAGGAGCGGCAACCTGCAACGGGTTCTGCTGGACCAAGCAAGGTGAATTGTGGGTAGAACTAGGGAGGTGCCCAGTGATAAGTCAATTAAATTTGCATTAGTGTAGCCCGCTGTCCTCACCATGGTCCGCTGGCACTCTGTGTGTCTGTCTGTGTGTTTGCGTGTTCCCTCCCATCCAATGCGGGGCCCTTGGCATCACACCTCAGGAACGCTGGGGTTCTTAATACGCAGCCTGGCATCCGATGTGAACCAAGCCACTGGGGCCAACATCCTGCCTCGTATGGTGCAGTACCATAGTGTCAACATGCATACTTTTGTTACAATAAGGTGAATAACCAGAATAAGACGATTGTGGGAGTCTCTGCCCACAGGTATGGGTTTAGGGAGGGAGATAGAGTCTTTCTGGCACTGGGCTGGAGAGTTTTTATTATAAAACTGAACAAAAGGCTGGCTGGCCAACAGGATAAACGATAAAGAATAATGCGTTTGGGCGCAGGAGGAATAACGCTCGAGTCTGGCTCCTGGTCGCCTGTGCGCCAATCCCTCTCTGCAAGACAGACAAACATTAAGAAAGCTCCTGGCACCAGATTGGACCAATCAGCACTGGGCATCCGCTGGTTCGGCTGACTTGGGAGAGAGAGAGAGAGAGAGAGAGAGAGAGAGAGAGAGAGAGAGAGAGAGAGATTTTTTTTTATTTTTAAAGCATCTTTATTTTAACAATTTCTCTAGTTCACAGTTACAGACAATACAACAAACACACTTGGTTCACTAACAGAGTCCTACACATTAAAAACAGACTGGAAGCACAGGTCGTCCTCCACCAGGGAACAGATGGCGTCGTTAAAACACCACAGTTTGATGAAGACGTCCAGACTCTTCATCAGTCTGTGAAAGTTAAAATCAATCAAGACTCTGGCCCTGACCAGCGCTACAAACACTCTTCCTAAAACACTCTCCTTTCCCCTCAGTTTGTTCCTTCTCGTGAGGTAGATGGCCATCTTCGCTTCCCCGACTAGAAAATTACGCAGTCGCCATTTCTCTGCGTTGGCCCTGTAGTATCTGGCCCCAAAAATAAAACAGTTTCTGGACCACTCCTCCTTAAAGAGCTTAAAACTTTCCTTTAAAAGACTAAAAAGCTCTAAAAGTCTGTCGCACTCTGCAAAACAGTGAAACACGGACTCTGGCAGTTTGCAGAATGGACATTCATTTGCGACCGTGGGATTAAAAACAGAAACAAAGCTGTTGACAGCTATGGCTCCATGTAGGACTCTCCATTGGAGGTCCCCCGTCCTTTTCTTGGAGGGAGCTTTGTAAAAACTCCTCCAACACGGCTCCTCCTGTCCCCCCATCTGGAGCCGTCCCCTCCAGACAGTGTCCTGCCGCCCCTCCAGTCCCTTCCTATTTAAAACAACCACACACTCTTTGTAAAAGGCCTTCCCGCTGGCTGCGTGCAGGTCCAGTTCTGCATAAAGTGCCCTGTGCAGCAGCTTCCCGGAGGACCCCTCCAGGTTGGGGGTCAGAGTCATCTCCGGGAAGGGATCCTCCGGGTTTGGCTCCTCCGCGCCTTCGCCGTACTCCTTCAGCAGGGCCAGCTCCTCCTCCGTGAGCGTCTCCCTCCACCTCTTGAGCACCAGGTGTACGATCCTGGTGGACCTCAACCCCAGCCGCTCCACCATGGCCTCGCCGTCCTGCAGGTCGCTCCCCGCCGCCGCCACCACCTGCCTCAGGGTCAGGACCCCCGCCTCCCTCAGGATGCTCCTCAGTCCTGGAGTGGCCCCGTCCTGCACATCCAGCCTGGCTCCTCCGATCACCGGCTCCTCCAGGAGCCAGTGGAGGGAATCTGCGGCCTCCCTTTTCCTGTTCTTAAAATACCCCCATGCTTTAAAAAGCTCCTGATAAAAACGGGGTAAGCCAGACTTGTTTAGAAGACTCGTGTCCATTAAAAACAACGAGCGGTCGAGTCCCATCCTCCCAGTCCTCTTTAAGACCAAGCCCGCCACGTCCCTCCAAACGTTAAAGTACCCCGTTAGAAACTTCTGCACAAACTGTAACCTAAAAGTTGCCACTCTGCTTTTGATGTCCACCACACCGTGCCCCCCTTCCTCTTTAGGCAGAAAGACCCTTTCCTTCCTGACCCAGTGGAAATTCCGCCCCCAAAAGAAGTCTATCAGCTCGGCCTGTATCTTCCTAACTAGCAGGTCTGGTGGTTGGACACAGGCCACTCTGTGCCACAGCTGTGAGGCCACCAGGTTGTTAATAATGAGCGTCCTGCCCCTATAGGACAGCTGTGGCAGTGCCCACCTCCATTTTCTTAGCTTGCCCTGTATCTTTCCTAGCAGTCCTTCCCAATTCTTCCCCACCACACTTTCACTCCCTAAAAACACTCCCAGATACTTAAACCCATCCCTTCGCCACCGTAAGCCTCCTGGCAGTTTTAAAAGTCCCCCCCTCCATCCGCCCACAGCCAGCGCTTCGCTTTTGCCCCAGTTGACTTTCGCTGCTGATAGCAGCCCAAAGTCCCTGACGATCCCCTACAGTTTGCTGATTTCGTCCTGTTTCTTTATTAAAACAATGACGTCGTCCGCATAGGCTGATAAAATGTGGCTTCTCTCGAGACCGTTTAGAAACACACCCTCGATGTTCGTCCTTAATTGACACAGCAATGGTTCTATGGCCAGAGAGTACAACATCCCTGAGAGGGGGCAGCCCTGTCTCACCCCTCTACGCACTTTAAAAGGGCCGCTCAGCCCTCCATTAATCTTCAGTATACTCTCGATGTCCTGGTACAAAACCTGGATCATGGCTATCAGACCAGGGCTGAGGCCAAAAGCCTCCAGAGTTTTCCAGAGGTAAGGGTGCTCGACCCGGTCAAACGCCTTTTCCTGGTCTAGCGAAATGAGCCCAGTTTCAATGCCCAGAGAACTAGAGACGTCCAAAATATCCCGAATTAGGGACACATTGTCCAGGATGGACCTACCAGGCACACAGTAAGTTTGGTCCTGATGGACTACCAGGTCCATCACCTCCCTCAGCCTGTTGGCCAGCGCCCTCGACAGGATTTTATAGTTCGTGCACAGAAGGGACACAGGACGCCAGTTCTTGATCTCCTGCAGGTCTCCTTTCTTGGGTAGGAGAGTGATGACTGCCCTCCTGCAGCTGACTGGCAATAACTTATCTTTAAAAACTTCATTAAAAACCATTAAAAGGTCCTCCCGTAACTCCTCCCAGAACTCTTTGTAAAACTCCGCAG